>NC_090749.1:98732129-98749629 GCF_036898095.1 Palaemon carinicauda | reverse complement strand
TCTATATTCCTTTTGTTATTCCCATCATTATTCAATATTCCTTTTTGGTTATTCCCATTATTCTTCTATAGTCCTTTTGTTATTCCCATCATTATTCTATATTCCTTTTGTTATTCCCATTCATTATTCAATATTCCCTTTTGCCATTCTCATCATTATTTTATAGTCCTTTTGTCATTCCCATCATTATTCTATATTCCCTTTTTTATTCCCATCATTATTTTATATTCCTTTTGTTATTCCCATCATTATTCAATATTCCTTTTACCAGGAGTAATGTCCTCAGCGCGTCATGCTTTCGCCCCTTTTAATCTGACAATGGGAGTCTCTGGAGACATGGATCAGAACTCTCCTTTTCTTTACACTTTTCCCTTCGAATCTAAGTCCATTTTCGGAATCAGAGTTCCTGGCTTCTGAAGGGACGAGCTATCGTTGGCAGACAATCAGAGAGAGAGAGAGAGAGAGGAGAGAGGAGAGAGAGAGAGAGAGAGAGAGAGAGAGTGAGAGAGAGAGAGCGTTTGGTTTTTGCTTGAGCATTGGCAGTTTCTTTAAGGAGAGAGAGAGAGAGAGAGAGAGAGAGAGAGAGAGAGAGAGAGAGAGAGAGAGAGAGAGAGAGAGAGAGAGAGCGCGCGTCGTTTTGGCTTTTTGCCTGAGCATTGGCATTTTCTTTAAGGAGAGAGAGAGAGAGAGAGAGAGAGAGAGAGAGAGAGAGAGAGAGAGAGAGAGAGGAGAGAGGAGAGAGAGAGAGAGAATGGTTTACAATGTCAAAATTATTATCAATGTCCTTTATATTTTGCTGTATTTTTTTTATTTTTCCTCTACTTCAACTCGAGGATTTTAACTTTGAGTGAAGAAACAAAATAAATCCAATGTTGATACTTGTAGACATGATTAAATATTTTTGTCAGTTCAACCATCTACTTATTTATATATTTTTAATAACTTCCAAATTCTCTTTGAGTTTCAAAACTGCTTAAAATCCTTCAAAATTTAACAGAATAAAAGTTTTGTGACCATAACTTATTACGATATGGTAAGATTGCCAACTCTTGTATGACGATAGGGGTGCACTGTTACCATACAAAAGAATAATGTTTGTCGCTTATGCTGTAAGATAAATGGCAAATGATCATTGCATACAATATAGCTTAAAAGTTATATAGATTTTTTGGATGGACTGAACGAGAGGAAATCTATAAAAAAAGTGCTCGGTCAAAATTTTTTTACCTTCAATATAACCCATTTGTCCTCTTTATAGGAAGAATCAATCTTCCTTATACCAGGAGTGCTCCATTTGTCCCCTTCATAGAAAGAATCAATTTTCTTTTTACCAGGAGTGCTTCATTTGTCCCCCTTTAGATATGATAAGAATTAATCTTCCTTTTACCAGGAGTAATGTCATCCCTTTTAGTTTGACAATGGACATCTGCAAGGTATGGATCAGAATCTTCTTCTCTTCCTCTTCTTAGCCTTTTTTGCCTCGAATCTAATTCGATTGTCTGGAGCAGAGTTTCTGGCTCCTGAAGGGACGTCCAATCGTCGGAAGCAGACGATGATGGCACAGTTCCCAGTGAAAAAGTATTGTATGGTTAAATTTTTGTCTTTTTTTTATTCCTGATTGCATTAAGGAAGAGGCAAAGAGAGAGAGAGAGAGAGAGAGAGAGAGAGAGAGAGAGAGGAGAGAGAGAGAGAGAGATTTGTTTACATTCTCAATGTCATTATGAATTCTCTTTGCATTTATGAATGATAAATCATGATTTTCTCCTTTGCTTAAACCCGAGGACTCTAACTTAGTTAATTAATTCTTGTTTATTTTTATTTCCATTCCCGAAATATATTGCTGATTCTCTTTTAGATTCCAACTTTTTAAAGTCATTTATAATTTAGCAGAATAAAAGTTTCATGGTCTAAAACCTCCTCTGATGTGTAACATGGCAACGCGACCAACTCCTGCTTCAGTAGGTAGGGGCGCACTTGTCAGCAAAAAGGAGAGTATGGTTCTGTCTCTTATCTTGTAAGATTAAAAGTTTTATGGATTATTGGGATGGAATGAACAAGAGGAAGAGCAACAGAGAAGAAGGGATTGAAAAGTTTTATTGAGGATCAACAATGGAGGATTTCTGGGGATTTTGGAAGATTTTTTAGAGAGAGAGAGAGAGAGAGAGAGAGAGAGATAGAGAGAGAGAGAGAGAGAGAGAGAGAGAGAGAGAGAGAGAAAATTTTACATTCTTGATATCAGAATCAATACTTTACATTTTGTCACAAATTATACAATCTTCCTTTGCTTATATATCTCAAATAAAAATGAATAAAGCACGCACACACACACACACATAGAGAGAGAGAGGAGAGAGAGAGAGAGAGAGAGAGAGAGAGAGAGAGAGTAGAGGAGAGAGAGAGAGAGGGCCTGTGCAATTGCAATTTTATATATAATTTGTAATTGTAATTGATACCAATGATGAAATTTAAGGTAGAGTTAATGTTTGAGACAATTCTCTTTGATAGTTCCCCCATCTACCTTTTTTTATTTCCATTTCTCAAATAACTAACTCATTCATATTGAGTTTCATAGTTTAGCAGATTTTAGGGACCAGAACTTACACCGATATACAACATTCCTTTGGATGCAACATGGTGACACAACAACCTCTTATATAAATGCATTTCTTCCCAGCAGTAGCGCACTGTCAGCAAACAGGAGTGTATGGTTCTGTCTCTCACCCTGTAAGATTATTGCATAAGATCTAACCTAATTTTTATATGGATTATTGGGATGAGGCATTGAAAAAGTTTAATGGTGGATTAAGAGTGGGGGAATTTCATTGGGATTCGGATTGATTTAGGAGAGAGAGAGAGAGAGAGAGAGAGAGAGAGAGAGAGAGAGAGAGTGAGGAGAGAGAGAGAGAGAGAGAGAGAGAGAGAGAGAGAGAGTCCATGACATTGTTGAACTGGAAGTGTTGATCTTGGTAATTCATTCCTCTTGCAGTTAATGCTGGACTAGTCGTGTGACTTCAGACCTAACTTCAATACCTTCGCGAGAGTTTATAAGTTTATTTTGTGTTTTTGATATAATGAAGAAGTCAATATAAGTGAATAATGTGGCTAGATAAATAATCAAATCTAAATTATATCCAAGGCGATCATTACTTTGACCAATTAATTCATGTTGTCTTTGAAATTACATTTCCAATCACTTTTATTACTTTAATTCTAATTTCTCTATTCTATTTTTATATATCTATATTTGGAGTACATCATTATTTTGACCAATTCTTGTCTTCTTTGAAAATCTCTTTCCTATCACTTTGAATACTTTCATCTTTATTTCTCTATTCTTTTTTTTTATACATAAATTTATGCAGATGATGTTTCCGAATGACCTTTATGACCTCGTGTGTATGACCCTTGACCTCCCTTCCCCGTGAATGAATGAAGGAATGTTGACTCCTTAGCATAATTCTGGTGAAATGTCTTTCATCTCTCAAAGGGATTGACTGACTGACTGATAACTGACTGACTGACTAACAACTAACTAACAGCAGACTGTCTGACTGACTGGCTGTTTGACTGGGTAGCTGTTTGACTGACTGATTGAATGACTAACGACTGACTGACTAACAACAGACTGACTGACTGACTAAACACTAGCCAGACTAACAACTGACTGACTTACTGAATCACAGACTGACTGCCTGACTTACTGACTAACAACAGGCTAACAACAGACTGACTGACTGACCTACAACAGAGTGACTAACGACTGACTAACTGGCTGTTTGATTGACTGACTGAATGACTAACGACTGACTGACTGACCACAGAAAAACAAAAGACTGACTGACTGATTGAATAATGACTGACTAACAACAGACTAACAACTGACTGTCTGACTAACGACTGACTGACTGACTAACGATTGACTGAGTAAGGACTGACTGACTGACTAACAACAGTCTAACGACTGACTGACTAACGACTGACTGACTGACTGACTAACAACAGACTAACGACTGACTGACCGACTGACTAACAACAGACTAATGACTGACTGACTGATTGACTGACTAATGACTGACTGACTGACTGATTGACTGACTAATGACTGACTAATGACTGACTGGCTGTCTGACCAACGACTGACTGTCTGTCTGACTGACTGACTGACCGACTGACTGGCTTTCTGACTGACCGACTGACTGGCTGTCTGACTGACTGACTGACCGACTGGCTGTCTGACCAACGACTGACCGACTGACTGACTGACTGACTGACATTCGCTTCCAGGAAACAATCACGCAGTGCTTTATTCCAACGGGAATTGATTCTTGTAATGGATTTTTGTAATGTGAATATTAGGTGAGAATGAGCATTTACTTATTCATTTTAATTAACAAATGAAATTTAATGTTTATTGTTTTGTTAATTCCCCTTAGTAAAATTACTGTCTCGAGAGTGTTGAAACTTGCTTATATAAATGACTTTATATTATAAGCGGTGACAAAACAGGTTATAGCCTTCAGTACAGTTTATGTGGTGTACTGCAGGCATTATTTAAGGATCTTTGTAAGGTTAATTTAAACCTCCTTTAGCTGCCATTCTGTTCCAGCTTCCTTTCTCAGATCATACTGTCCAACTTCTTTTACAATATCGCAGAGTTTGCTGTAAACATGCATGGCACCTGTGACTTTTGTGTGTCAGCTGGTGTTTTGCACGTGTATGAGGGCACGTGTTCCAAGGGGCACGTGTTCCCTTCCTGCCTCTGTCCATACGTGGTGTTCTTATTTTTTTTCTTCCTACTTCTTTTGTCCTTTTCTCCAACGAATGGACAAAGATTCCGCCGTTATGTCTAACAAAAGAGAGAGAGAGAGAGAGAGAGAGAGAGAGAGAGAGAGAGAGAGAGAGAGAGAGAGAGAGAGAGAGAGAGAGAGAGAGAGGGTTCATCCCAACGAGAATTCTGGGCAACGTATTTCTTTTTCTATTAACAAATATCTCTCTCCAACAAATACAATCACTGGTGGGACTTTTCGTCTACACAGAAAGAGTGCCAAACCACAATCTTTGTTTCGACAAATACAGCAGGTGTTGACATATATCATTATAACAAGAAACAACCAAGTGAATTTCTTTTTCTTCTTTTAAGAGTAAATAAGTTTTGTCTATTATTGTTTTTAATCACTTGTGAAAACTCAAAAACACTTATCAATGATAATCAATCAACTTCAGTTCAATATTCGTCATATACAATTTCAAAATGAAATCAGCCCAATATCTTGAGAAAATATATTTGAACAATCTTCAACAAAGGAAATACCAAACAGTATATTAAGGTAACCTTTCATAGGGGACTGGATCTTCCCCTCCCCCACCCCCCTCTCCCTTTGGGGGAATTCCTGGGTTCGGTCCCTTAAGTACCTCATACTCTGAGCTATGACATCGAAACACCAAATGTTTTATTAATGTTGATTCTTGAGACGATCTCATCAATACGTTGTTGTTATCAAGAGATGAGCGAAATCTATTGGAGATTTTCCTAAATTTATCGTTCAGAAAATATTCATTTATTCAGATATGGTAACGTCCCTGACTGGTGAACGTCAGACTGAGGTTCGAGTCCTGCTCAAACTAGTTATTTCTTTTGGTCGCTGCAACTTCATCATCCTTGTGAGCTAAGTATGGAGAGTTTGGGGGAGCCTATAGGTCTATCTGCTGAGTCATAAGAAGCCATTGCCTGGCCCTCCTTCTTAATTGGCTTTTAAACCTTTAAACAGGCAAACCTTACAATCCAATCTTCCAGAAATCCTATAATCTCTTTAAACCTTCAAAATTATGATGATATTGCAAGATTTATTGAAGGTCAATTTCCTGAAAAGAATTTAAATGTTAGAGACATTTTCTCTCTCTCTCTCTCTCTCTCTCTCTCTCTCTCTCTCTCTCTCTCTCTCTCTCACTTATATTTACTCTGTTCGTCTGTCTGTCTGCATGAGTAACAGAAAGAAACATTTGCAGAAACAGAGCACTGCCACGATCACCTCTTCTCAGTGTTTACTTTTCCAGAGTATGGCTGATCAGGGAAGTAAATAACTATAATAAATTCTAAATTAACTATTCTCTTTTCTATTTCATCTGTAAGACTTGGAAATACAGAGTTAAGGTAATAAATGAAAAGTGAATTTTGAATGTGTGTCCGTTTGATAGGATCGTGGATCATCCCCCGGTTAACATATGCTGATATTAAGAGTATGGGTCTCGCAACCGCACTCTTGCATAGAGATTATCCTTTAGCATTAACACTTAGTTTTGTACTTTAACTTCTGAGTTGTTAAAAGGCTCTAATTTACTGGTGGAATTGTACAAAGGTGAATTCTCTTATTAATACCTTTATGTTCTTTGAGAATTTATATACATTTAATTGATAAAGCAAGGAGACGAGAGAGAGAGAGAGAGAGAGAGAGAGAGAGAGAGAGAGAGAGAGAGAGAGAGAGGAGAGAGAGAGAGAGAGAGAGAGAGTGAGTTTAATCAAATAAACTTCCTAAATTCCAAGAAAAGAAAAAAGAAAGTTTGTGTGAATAAATCCTGTGTTTTTCAACCAATCTTTTCGAAGAGAGAGAGAGAGAGAGAGAGAGAGAGAGAGAGAGAGAGAGAGAGAGAGAGAGAGAGAGAGAATTATCTTTAATCCCACAAAAAAATGGATGTGATTTTTCCCTCTCTGATTCCTTCCGGTGTATCCTGTTGCCAACCGTAGGGACATGTCCCTAAACGTAGGGACATTTAACTAATTTTTCTTGCCGTAGGGACGTAGGGACGCCCTTGCAAAATTTCTGGAAACGTAGGGACTTTTAAAATTTTTTATGAAAATATATATTTTCGTCTAACTTCCCTTTACCTTCAGTGCTACACCACTATAAAATCTATATGATAAATTACCATACCCACTTTTTTAAATCTCATTTTCCGATACTGCAAACGTTCAGAATGAACATGTCTTGCACCTGTAAATAATAACCGTTACCAGGTAGTATGTAGTCTGGATGTGTCACTGACAGTGTGGTGGGGCTAGTACGCTCATGTAAGACCTGCACAAGGTTTTTGTGAAGACGGTTTTCTAGCTTATGACTAATTGACTGACTGAATACTCTTAGATCATGGATAAGGCTGGACCGAGCACACCGAAGAAAGTAAAACAGAGGAGAGGAGAACTCCCGAAAAATGAAAAATCCCCTCCTAGAAAGCAGCGATTTAGACAAGAATGGTTACAGGTATGGTTATGAAAGACAATTTGTTATTTACAATTCAACAAAACATTAAAATGGCTAGGTGAGACTGTATGATAGGTTAGATCGAGTCATCGAGATGATTTCGAATAGGCCTATTGGAGTTTCGTAAGGGAGCAATGAATGGTCACATGGTGTGGCAATAGTCCATTCATTTATGATCATACAAGAAGCATGATAAACTAGGCATAAATTAGGGCAGGTAGGTATACGTAGGCTCTTTGGTTAGGCCTAACTTACAAAGATCTATTGATTTCTGTTACTAGGCTATTTGCACTAGGCATTAATTGTTTTCATGGGGAGGGGCACAGTAACCGAATTCAGTTTACTTTCCTTTTGGAAATAGACACACACACAGACGATATTTGAAGACACCCCCCACTCACCCGTGATAAGCCCATAGTTTGTGAAGGAATTAAACAAAGTCTTACTCATTTAATTAAATTTTTCATTTACTCTTTTTCTTTCTGTATTTTGTAGGAATATAGAATTGTTCGTGCCGCTGACATATAAATGAGAAATAGCTCTATTTTCCTTGTATAAAAAGCCAATATCGAGTTTACATTATATTATCCATGATTCTATATGGCTCTGGTTTCAGAAAGATGAATTTCGTGGATGGTTAACTGAAGTCAAGGATGACCCTTTTCATGCCCTCTGCAAAGCGTGCAATAGTAAACTTGTAGCAGGACACAGTGAGTTGGTAAAACACAGTAACAGGGAATCGCACAAGAGATCAGTTAAAGTAATTGCACATCAACCATCTGCAGGTTCATTTTTTCAGAGAGGTAAATCTAGTAAAGGAACTGGAAGTACACAGGATGATATCAAGAAGCTAGAAATAATACTAAGTGGGGTATTTGCTGAACACAACATATCTATGAACACTATTGATCACTTAATTGATGCTTTAAAAATTGGTATACCTAACTGTGATGTCATCCAAGGTGTTTCTTTGCACAGAACAAAATGCTCTTACATTATTAAAAATGTTATTGCAAAAGCTAACAAGAAAAAATTGATTGAGACTCTAAAAGAGAAAAAGTTCTCCATTTTAGTAGATGAAGGTACAGATATATCCAAAGTAAAGATTATTGCAGTGCTAGTTAGATATTTTGATGATGAGGGTAAAGGTCGAGTTGTCACACAGCTGTTAGAAGCAATTTCACACGATGCCAGAAATAGTGATGCCGAGACTCTTAGTAAAGTAGTAAAATCATGTTTTGTAGAGAAAAGTATTCCCTTGACCAACATAATCGCCATGGCAGCAGACAATGCAAGTGTATTAGTAGGAAAAAACAACTCTCTTATGACCAAATTGCAAAGAGATGCAGATGAAAGCTTCTTTACTTTAAAATGTATATGTCATTCGCTCCATATAGTGGCTAGCAAAGCAACAAGTAATTTGCCGAGAAATATTGAAGATTTCGTTCGAAATATTGCTTCATATTTTAGTCACAGCTCAAAAAGGCAGGCAGAGCTAGCAGAATTGCAGGAATATCTTGCTGCCGAAAGACATAAGATGCTTAGACTTTCTGATACAAGATGGCTTGCAATGCAGCACTGCATTGAACGAATACTGAATCAGTGGGAAGTTTTAAAGCTCTTATTCTTTCAGGCCCAGATAGAAGATAAGGTTATTTCAGCAGAACTTATAATGAAAGAATTTAACAATCCATATACAAAAGCTTACCTGACATTTTTTAAGTATGTGCTTGGATATTTTAATCAACTAAATGTTCTTTTTCAAAGTAAAAACAATTTGATTGGTATCCTACAAGATGAGAGCTTAAGAATGACAAGACTTATTTGTAAGAACTTTATCAAACCCCAATATCTATCCGATTTGTCCAGAATTGATCCTAATAATGAAGCACAGCTTATTCCGCTTAGTCAAATAGAGTTAGGATACGAATGTGAGGCACTACTTGCTACTACTAAGAATTTGGAAGGTAACAAGCATTTCAGACAAAGGTGCCTTTCCTTTTATCAAACAGCATTCATGGAACTTGTGAAACGGTTACCTCTCTTTGATTCTCTGTACTCAGAAATGAAATTTGTAATCTCCAAGGTAGCATTAGATATCGAGGTCAGGAAAAAATTGCCAAATTTGGAGACTCTAGCCAAAAAGTATGAGCATCTTGTAGGCTCTGTTAATGAAATTCAAAAAGAGTGGAATGATTTGCCTATATATTTCAATTCAGATGAGTGTGAAATGCTAAAAAAGAAAAACAATGAAGAATTTTGGGTGTATCTCTCTCAATTAAAGAATTATTCAGATGAATTTGTTTTCAAGAATTTGGCATATCTGGCTAAACTTGTTTTAACATTGCCTCACTCGAATGCTGAAACAGAACGAATATTTTCGATGATGGGTGATGCTAAAACAAAAAAGAGAAATAAGATGGGACCTGAACTGTTAGACTCCATATTATTTATCAATTCAAACTTGAAATCCAAAGGTGAAAATTGTTTATATCTAGCCAAGGGCATTAATGAAGATTACCTCAGTTTTCATAATGTACAAATGTATGATTTCAAACAGTCTGAGAGTAGTTAACCATTGCATACATGTAAAGCAACAAAAATATTTTGAATTATTAATTTGAATTTGAAATAAAAAAGGGAAATTATTTTCATTTAGTATAGGTTATTGTAAGTCTACCAGCTTACATCAAGCTATATTTTTCAGTATGATTCTATGGATATGAATTTTTGTTTATCAAGAAAATAAATTTTGTGTAATACCCATGTTTTCATTTTATTGTAGTACATAACCTAGTATATAGTTTGCAGGCCATTGGACTTCCTAATAAAAAAAAGAAATTTATGATCATAACACAATTGCTTAAAGATTTCATACCACTGTCGAGACATTGAACATTGAATCCCACAGAGGGACATTTGCTGCAGGAGTAGGGACACGTAGGGACTTTTTGCTACTGTTGTAGGGACATGACTGCCTGTAGGGTTGGCAACACTATTAAATCATCCCATCAATAGATAGATTTGGAGGTTGTTCGGCTCCCAGCATCATATATCGCGGCATTGATTTCATAATCTACTTCATTTTTATTTGGATGTAGTTTTTTATTATTTATTTCTATTTATTTATTTCTTATAACATTGTTTTTATCAATTACCCTATTGTAAGTTTATTTAAAACAAATATTTTATCTTATGACAATATTTGTTTTTAGTTCCCTTTGGCAGAAGTGAAACCTCTGCATGCAATTATATATATATATATATATATATATATATATATATATATATATATATATATATATATATATCTATATATATATATATATATATATATATATATACATATTATGTGTATTTATATGTAAATATATGTATTTATATATATATATATATATATATAGTTATATACACATATATATATATATATATATATATATATATATATATATATATATATATATATATATATATATATATATATACATAAATATATATACCTGTACATATACATATACATATATGCTTTACTATCACAAGGATCACACGATATAGTAGGTAGTAGGTGTGCTAGGGCACCAGCCATCCGTTGAGATACTGGCCAGACAGTACTACATTGGACCCATCTCTCTGATTACGGCTCATTTCCCATTGCTTATACATACACGGAATACTGTGCTGTATCCTAAACACATTCTCCTCTGATCCCATACATCGGACAATACTGAGATTACCAAAAATTTTTTCTTTGTTCAAGCGGTTAACTACTAGATTGTAATTGTTCAGTGGCTACTTTCCTCTTTGAAAGGGTAAAATAGACTCTTCAGCTATGGTAAGAAGCTCCTTTAGGAGAAGGACACTCCTAAATCAAACCATTGTTCTTTATTCATGGATAGTGCCATAGCCTCTGTACCATGGTCTTCCACTGTCTTTGGTTAGAGTTCTCTTGCTTGAGGGTACACTCGGGCATACTATTCTATCTTATTTTTCCTCCTCTGGTTTTTTAAAGTTTTTATAGTTTATATATGATAGATCTATTTCATTGCTTTTACTGTTATTAGGCTTATTAATTTTTAACTATTCATTACTTCTCTCGTAGTTTATTTATTTCCTCTCCCCACCGGGCTATTTTTCCCTGTTAGAGCCCTTGGGCTTATAGCATCCTGCTTTTCCAAATAGGGTTGTAGCTTAGCAAGTAATAATTGTAATAAATTAGAACAAGCATTTAGGTTATAATGAAATAAAAAAAAGGTGAGCAACAGGCTTCTCTTCAACCGTTATGTTTTCAGGTGCAATTTTTTTCTGTGGATTGTTTGTGTGTGTGTGTGTGTGTTTGTGTGTGTGTGTTTGTGTGTGTGTGATTATGCGTTAAACCTTTGCCAGAATATCATGAAATCTTTAAAAACCACAGGCATGAATATAAAATCTTCTGGAGTAATTTATTATGGAAAACTTTGCCCTTCATTGTTGGATCAAGTTATCCTGAAGAACAGAGAAGCGATTCACTATTTGCGAGTTTGGATTTAATCAATAACAACAAGAACTAAAAAAAAAAAAAAAAAAAGGAAAATTCGCCGTCAATTTTGATATCATCTGTACATATAATTTTAGTCCATTCTATACCAATCTTCCATTTCTATAATTTATCAAACTCATGTAAATCCAGATGTTAAGTCAACTTTCTGAAGAGAAAGTTCAGCTTTCTCTCTCGTCAATATCACTTTAAAAAAGCTCTCACTTATTTTATAGGCTGCTCTCTGAGCAAGAGCCAGTGCTGGCTTAGGTTCAGGTCAATCTACAACAACAAAATATTCGTTAATTCATCTATTCTTTAAGATGCAGAATCCATTATTCTCTTATCTCTCAGCCTTTTCCAAAAAGGCGATTTCATGTCCTGTCTTTTCACTCAAGAATTCGCTCAGTGTCAGAATCTCTCTTCATCTCCCTCTTTTCGTTTGTTTAAAATGTTGTTCTCTTTATTTGTTCGTCCTTTTACTGAAGCCTAAGGCAAAGTTTTGATGATTACCCTCTACGCAAGCTTATGCCACTTCTAAAAAATAAAATAAAAAGTTTTTGTAAACAACGCAAATTCTTCGCATACGAAATATTAATCCAGACATTCATGGCTTAAAAAGAAGTAAAACAAAAGACCATCGCATCCCCTGAATCAAGTAATAGCTGGTAGAAGCTGCAGTCATCTCCTTATGGTGCGAGAAATAGCTGGAGCCATAAAAACTTCCTCAGGTCGCCATTTGCATACTAAGCTGCTGCCATCCAGCGGCAGAAGAGCGAAGCTTGCGTGTATCTCTAGCCAATTAGGTAGGCAGGATAAAGCTCATGGCGGGAGGTGTATTAGGGGCTTTTTATTCCCTTATCTTTTCATCATTTTTCAAGTTGGTGGCGCTGTTGGAACAACAAGGAGGCGATTTTGCTGTTCGTTTCCTTAAAACTATTTGTCATTAGTTTTATCTATCTATCTATCTATCTTTGTATATATATATAAATTTATATATATATATATATATATATATATATATATATATATATATATATATATATATATATATATATATATATATATATATATATATAAATAAAATAACCCACTATGTATGAAAAATAGAAGTTTATTTAGCTTTCGAAGGGACCATCTCTCTTCCTCTTCAGAATACACTATGGTTACAAATTTTTGAAAAAGAGGTACAGAAAGGTTCTTAGGAGATAAAAAGCCCATTACAGTCTTAGCGAATATTAACAACATTTCACGGTGGTTTGTTTACATCTTTTAACAATTCCTTAACAATAGTTACATTGTTTTTTACAATATTATTTAAAAACTGATCCAATTTAAAATTACTTTGATATATGTGAAAATTATTAGAATTCTGAATTAAAACAGCTTCAATCAGTTTCCGTCTATGTGTATCAGGCATTGATATCAATTTGTCCATATTCTTAAAATCTATTGGGTGATTTTCCCATGTCATATGTTTAAAAACAGCGCTATTTTCATCACCTCTTATTCTTAAGAATAATTTAACTATTAAAAAGGTGTTGACAAAATCAGGGAAAGGAAAGGCTGCCAAACAAGCATGTATATATAAACTACCATGTGGTTCATGTGATAAAGTTTACATAGGAGAATCAGTAGATTTTGAGAGAAGAAAAAGAGAACATAGAGATTCCATTAGAAGAGGTGATGAAAATAGCGCTGTTTTTAAACATATGACACGGGAAAATCACCCAATAGATTTTAAGAATATGGACAAATTGATATCAATGCCTGATACACATAGACGGAAACTGATTGAAGCTGTTTTAATTCAGAATTCTAATAATTTTCACATATATCAAAGTAATTTTAAATTGGATCAGTTTTTAAATAATATTGTAAAAAACAATGTAACTATTGTTAAGGAATTGTTAAAAGATGTAAACAAACCACCGTGAAATGTTGTTAATATTCGCTAAGACTGTAATGGGCTTTTTATCTCCTAAGAACCTTTCTGTACCTCTTTTTCAAAAATTTGTAACCATAGTGTATTCTGAAGAGGAAGAGAGATGGTCCCTTCGAAAGCTAAATAAACTTCTATTTTTCATACATTGTGGGTTATTTTATTTATCATAAATACACGGAAAATTGTGTATTTTAATGTATATATATATATATATATATATATATATATATATATATATATATATATATATATATATATATATATATATACAGCTACATATGTCCATCCTTATGTATAGGGATATCTCAATAATATATCATCGTCATCATCATCATCTGCCGTTACTTTTACACTGCAGAACAAAGGCCTCAGACATATCCTTCCACTCGCGTCTTTTCGTGGTCTTTTTATCACAGTTTATTCCAGGAAATTTTCTTGGCTCGTCATTCCATCTATTATCTGTCCTGACTTTGTCCATTTATTTTTTTTTTAAGTTGTTAGAATAACCTCCACTTTAGTATGCTTTCATATCCATGTTGCTTTTTAGAATAACCTCTACTTTAGTATGCTTTCATATCCATGTTGCTTTTTAGAATAACCTCTACTTTAGTATGCTTTCATATCCATGTTGCTTTTTAGAATAACCTCCACTTTAGTATGCTTTCATATCCATGTTGCTTTTTAGAATAACCTCCACTTTAGTATGCTTTCATATCCATGTTGCTTTTTAGAATAACCTCCACTTTAGTATGCTTTCATATCCATGTTGCTTTTTAGAATAACCTCCACTTTAGTATGCTTTCATATCCATGTTGCTTTTTAGAATAACCTCCACTTTAGTATGCTTTCATATCCATGTTGCTTTTTAGAATAACCTCCACTTTAGTATGCTTTCATATCCATGTTGCTTTTTAGAATAACCTCCACTTTAGTATGCTTTCATATCCATGTTGCTTTTTAGAATAACCTCCACTTTAGTATGCTTTCATATCCATGTTGCTTTTTAGAATAACCTCCACTTTAGTATGCTTTCATATCCATGTTGCTTTTTAGAATAACCTCCACTTTAGTATGCTTTCATATCCATGTTGCTTTTTAGAATAACCTCCACTTTAGTATGCTTTCATATCCATGTTGCTTTTTAGAATAACCTCCACTTTAGTATGCTTTCATATCCATGTTGCCTTTTAGAATAACCTCCACTTTAGTGTGCTTTCATATCCATGTTGCTTTTTAGAATAACCTCCACTTTAGTGTGCTTGCATATCCATGCTGCTTTTTAGAATAACCTCCACTTTAGTGTGCTTGCATATCCATGTTGCTTTTTAGAATAACCTCTAATTTAGTTTGCTTTCATATCCATGTTGCTTTTTAGAATAACCTCCACTTTAGTGTGCTTGCATATCCATGCTGCTTTTTAGAATAACCTCCACTTTAGTGTGCTTGCATATCCATGTTGCTTTTTAGAATAACCTCTAATTTAGTTTGCTTTCATATCCATGTTGCTTTTTAGAATAACCTCCACTTTAGTGTGCTTGCATATCCATGCTGCTTTTTAGAATAACCTCCACTTTAGTGTGCTTGCATATCCATGCTGCTTTTTAGAATAACCTCTAATTTAGTATGCTTGCATATCCATGTTGCTTTTTAGAATAACCTCCACTTTAGTGTGCTTGCATATCCATGCTGCTTTTTAGAATAACCTCCACTTTAGTATGCTTTCATATCCATGTTGCTTTTTAGAATAACCTCTAATTTAGTTTGCTTTCATATCCATGTTGCTTTTTAGAATAACCTCCACTTTAGTGTGCTTGCATATCCATGCTGCTTTTTAGAATAACCTCTAATTTAGTATGCTTGCATATCCATGTTGCTTTTTAGAATAACCTCTAATTTAGTTTGCTTTCATATCCATGCTGCTTTTTAGAATAACCTCCACTTTAGTGTGCTTGTATATCCATGCTCCTTTTCAGAATAACCTCCACTTTAGTGTGCTTGCATATCCATGCTGCTTTTCAGAATAACCTCCACTTTAGTGTGCTTGCTTGCATGTCCATGCTGCTTTTCAGAATAACCTCCACTTTAGTGTGCTTGCATATCCATGCTGCTTTTCAGAATAACCTCCACTTTAGTGTGCTTGCATATCCATGCTGCTTTTTAGAATAACCTCCACTCTAGTGTGCTTTCATATCCATGCTGCTTTTTAGAATAACCTCCACTTTAGTTTGCTTGCATATCCATGCCCCTTTTCAGAATAACCTCCACTTTAGTGTGCTTGCATATCCTTGCTCCTTTTCAGAATAACCTCCACTTTAGTGTGCTTGCATATCCATGCTGCTTTTTAGAATAACCTCCACTTTAGTGTGCTTTCATATCCATGCTGCTTTTTAGAATAACCTCCATTTTAGTTTGCTTGCATATCCATGCTGCTTTTTAGAATAACCTCCACTTTAGTGTGCTTTCATATCCATGCTGCTTTTTAGAATAACCTCCACTTTAGTATGCTTTCATATCCATGTTGCTTTTTAGAATAACCTCCACTTTAGTGTGCTTTCATATCCATGCTGCTTTTTAGAATAACCTCCACTTTAGTATGCTTTCATATCCATGTTGCTTTTTAGAATAACCTCCACTTTAGTGTGCTTGCATATCCATGCTGCTTTTTAGAATAACCTCCACTTTAGTTTGCTTTCATATCCATGTTGCTTTTTAGAATAACACTAAGAAACTGTGCAGTATTCTAGGGATGAGACTGCAAGACCCACACCCATTTCTTGATTACAGCAGATTGTGGCATACATTGACCGCTGGGTGAAAGGATGACAGGAGCAGTTCACGGGCTTACTAATTGAGGTCTTAGTGCTGCTAAACTATAACACGAGGAAACATTAGCTAATCTTATCTTTATTATAACGAATAATTGGTACGGAGAGAGAGAGAGAGAGAGAGAGAGAGAGAGAGAGAGAGAGAGAGAGAGAGAGAGAGAGAGAGAGAGAGAGGGGGGGGTCAGTTTAAAGGTTTAAAGGCCGCTCATGAATGGCAGGGACAAGGGACAGTGACATTGCTCTATCGAGTAGGACAATGTCTTAGAGACTGACCATATATACATATGATCAGCTCCCAAGCCCCCTCTCCACCCAAGCTAGGACCACATAGGGTCAGGCAATGGCTGCAGATAACTCACCAGATAGACCTATAGGCTTCCCCCCTGCTTAGCTCACAAGGATGGTGAGGTTGCAGCAACCAGAGGAACTATCGAGATTGACCGGGACTCGAACCCCAATCTGTCGTTCACCTGTCAGGGATTTTACTACATCGGTCACCACATTATGATAATGATGGCAAGTGTTTCTATTCAATCTTGATGTTATTCACTCGAAGTAATTTCTTTATCTTTCGCAAATCCTTTTCTTAAAATCCATCGAAACCGAGAGAGGAATTCTTCCAGAGGCTCCAGGGAAGATCTGGTTTTGGCAGATGGAAGTTGAAGAAGAAAAATTGGAGTTTAAATGAAAATGTGATTGAAAGATTAGATCTGAAATTGGTTTGAGCCTTTAAGATAGACCTTCGTTCTCTTTGGAACTGGAAATTGACTTACATTGGTAAGGATTATTTATATGAAGATGCATCGAGTTACTAAATACATTCTCGTGTTTCTTGAAGCAATAGTCCTGCTTGCGACAAAATCCACATCTAGACTGACCATCATCTAGTCCAGAATGAGTTTTATTACTGTTCACTGTATCCAAAGGACTGGGACTTAACATCTCGCTCTTCTCTTAGATC
>NC_090749.1:98724629-98727129 GCF_036898095.1 Palaemon carinicauda | reverse complement strand
TCATAACCTAACTGTTAATGTATTTAAAAATAATTAGGCCAATTTCAACGTCATTTACATTCATTGTCACTTTGTCTCTTTCGTCCTATTTCAACTTTTTACTTTGTTGCTCTCATAATTCAGATCATCTACTGCATTGAGATGTTCCCACACAATATTCTCATTCACACAATATTCTTATTCATTTACTCAATGCACAATACGCCACATATTTCTAAAGTCTTTTTCTAGCTGTGATTAAGTTTTGGAATAATCTCTCTCTCTCTCTCTCTCTCTCTCTCTCTCTCTCTCTCTCTCTCTCTCTCTCTCTCTCTAGTGGAGCTCCTTTGGCTGTCCTTCTCTTCCAGAATGTTAAAAGATTTCCTGCATCTTTGAATATATGATTATGATTAATATTCTTAAAGATAAGATCTAGACCTTATGAAGATTTACTTCCGGGCGATGAATAATCATACGAGAGAGAGAGAGAGAGAGAGAGAGAGAGAGAGAGAGAGAGAGAGAGAGAGAGAGAGAGAGATGCCCGTGCAATTTCTAGCATGGCTTTGAAATCAATATATTACAGCTTAGGTGGTATCAATAATGAAATTTACTTTAACCTGGAGTGATGAGGTTAAAATAGGCAATGTTAATGTTTTAAGACATAATTCTCTTTTGCGAGTTCCCCCACCTACTTTAATCTTTTTTTTTTTATTTCCATTTCTCAAATAACATCCTCATTCATATTGAGTTTCAAACTTCTTAAAATCCCTCATAGTTTAGCAGAGTTTTGGGACCAAAAATTACACCGGTACATAACATCCCTGTAGCTGGGACATGGTGACACGACAAATCTTATGTATAACTGCATTTTTTTTACGATAGGGGGGCACTGTCAGCAAACCGGAGATTATGGCTCTGTCTCTCATCCTGTAAGATTATTGCATAAGATAACTTACTGTTTATATGGATTATTGGGATGTTATGAACGAGAGGAAGAGCAACAGAGGAGAGGAGAGGAGGCATTGGAAGTGTAATGGTGGATAAACAGTGGAGGAATATAGTTGGGATTTGGAACACTTCAGAGAGAGAGAGAGAGAGAGAGAGAGAGAGAGAGAGAGAGAGAGAGAGAGAGAGAGAGAGAGATTCTCTCATGACATTGTTAAAGGAGCAAGTGTTGATCTTTGTAATTCACTCCACTGGCAGTTAATGCTGGATCAATCGAGTAACTTTCAGACCTAACTTCAAAACCTTCTCGAGAGTTTATAAGTTTATCTTATGTGTTTTTAATATAATGAGGAAATCAGGAATTCACTATAAGGGAATAATGTGGCTAAATAATTAATCAAATCTGAATTATATCCGATCCCATCATTATTTTGACCAATTAATTCAGTTCTTCTTCAAAAATCCATTTCTGATCACTTTTAATACTTTTATCCTGATTTTTGTATTCTTTTTTTTATGTAATCTTATAATAATGCAAATCATGTTTCTAAATGACCTTCTCTGACCTCTTGTGTGTGACCCTTGACCTCCCTTCCCCCCATGAATGAATGAATGAATGAATGAATGAATGTTGTCTCATTGGCATCCTTTAGGTGAAATGTCTTTCATCTCCTAAAGGGACTGACTGACTGACTAACTGACTAGCGGATGACTGGCAGAGCAACAACTGACTGACGGATGACTGAGTAACAACTGACTGACGGATGACTGACTAAGTAACAACTGACGGACGAATGGCTGACTGACTGAGTAGATTGACTGACTGACTGACTAACGTCTAACTGACTGACTGACTGACTGACTAAGTAACAACTGACTGACGGATAACAAAATAACAACTGACAGACTAACGACTGAGACATTGCCTGACTGATTGACTGACTAAGTAACAATTGACTGATAGATGACTTGAGTAACAACTGTCTGACAAAATACTGACTGTCCAATGACTGAGTCATTGCCTGGCTGACTGACTGACAACAGACTGACTGACTGACTAAGTAACAACTGACTGACGGATGACTGACTAACGACTAAGTCATTGCCTGACTGACTGACTGACTGACAAATGACTGACTGACTAACAACTGAGTCATTGCCTGACTGACTGACTGACTAAGTAACAACTGACTGACGGTTGACTTGAGTAAAAACTGACTGACAAATGACTGACTGACTAACGACTGAGTCATTGCCTGACTGACTGACTAATGACTGACTGACAACAGACTGACTGACTAATGACTGACTGGCAACAGACTGACTGACTGACTAAATAACAACTGACTGGCAGAAGACTGACTGACTGACTAAATAACAATTGACTGACGGAGGACTTGAGTAAGAACAGTCTGACAAATGACTGACTGACTAATGACTGACTGACAATAGAGTGACTGACTCACTGACAACAGACTGACCGAGTGACTGACTAAGTTGCAACTGACTGACGTATGACAATAACAACTGACTGACGAACGACTGAGTCATTGCCTGACTAATGACTGACTGACTG
>NC_090749.1:98694629-98717129 GCF_036898095.1 Palaemon carinicauda | reverse complement strand
TTCTTATTAATATTATTATTATTATTATTGTTATTATTATTATTACTTGCTAAGGTACAACCCTAGTTGGAAAAGCAGGATGCTATAAGGCCAAGGGCTTCAACTGGGAAAAATAGCCCAGTGAGGAAATTAATTAAGGAAACTACAAGAGAAGTAATTAATAACTTAAAATATTTTAAGAACAGTAACAACATGCAATTAAATCTTTCATATATAAACTATGAGAACCTGAGGAAGAGTAATAAGATACAATAGTGTGCCCGAGTCTATCTCCAAGCAAGAGAACTCTAACCCAAGACAGTGGAAGACCATGGTACAGAGGCTATGGCATTACTAAAGGCTAGAGAACAATGGGTAGATTTTGGAGTGTCCTCCATAGCTAAAGAGTCTCTTCTACCTTTACCAAGAGGAAGGTGGCCACTGGAAAATTATAATGCAGTAAATAACCCCTTGGGTGAAGAAGAAATATCTGGTAATCTCAGTGTTGTTTAGTGCATGTGGAAAGAAGAGAATCTGTGAAGAATATGCCAGACTATTCGTTGTATGTGTAGGCAATAAGAAAATGAACCGTCCACAGAGAGAAGGATCCAATGTAGTACGGTCTGGCCAGTCATAGGCTCCAATAACTCTTTAGCGGTAGTATTTCAACGGGTGGCTGGTGCCTTGGTCAACCTGCTACTTATAAAATTTCCCAATAGACCCGCAGTGCTTTTATAAAAGTCACGAGATAGAAACTTTATGCTTTGACGTATGTAGTGCACCATTAAAGTCCCTTCAGTAAACCCAAGGGATAGTGGTATTGGAGATGGCTGCCTTCAGCCTAATTGAGTTTCATGAACTTATATTTTTCCGAGAAATATTAAATAATTCTATTCATGATTTTTAATTTTCTTCTGATATATATCTAACAGGTTTTTATTACTCCAATCTTTTTCCTTAACTGTTTTTCAAACTGGGGTAACAAGAAATGGACATTTGACCTTTGTTGTGTAAACTGGAATAATTTTATTTCATTAAAAACTATCTAAAGAGGCAAATTCTTCTAAAGAGAAGAAACTTTGAGAAACTCAACAAAATTCTAGGGATGAGACTGCTGGACCCACACCCATTTCTTGATTGACTAAAGCTGATTGTGATATGCATTGACCGCTGGGCAAAAGGATGACCGCTCTGACAGGAGCAGTTCACGGATTTACCTATTGAGATCCTAGGGCTGCTATACTCTGAAACCAGGAAACAGTAGCCAATCTTAGACGTAGAGAGAGAGAGAGAGAGAGAGAGAGAGAGGGGGGGGGGTCAATTTGAAGGTTTAAAGGACACTCATGAATGGCAGGGGCAAGGGACAGTGACATTGCTTTATCGAGTAGGATAGTGTCCTAGAAACTGACCATACAGTATATACATATGATCGGCGCCCAAGCACCGTCTCCACCCAAGCTAGGTCCAAGGAGGGTCAAGCAATGGCTGCTGATGACTCACGAGACAGACCTATAGGCACCTGCTCTCCCCTGTTTACCTCACAAGGCCGTTGAGGTTGCAGTAACCAAAGGAACTAACGAGTTTGAGCTTGACTCGAACCCCAGTCTTTTGTTCACCATCAGGGATGCTACCACATCGTCCACCACATTATGATAATAATGGCAAGTGTTTCTATTCAATGTTGATGTTATTCACTGGAAGTAATTTCTTCATCTTTTGCAAATCCATTTCTTAAAATCCATCGAAACCGGGAGAGGAATTCTTCCAAAGGCTCCAGGGAAGATCTGGTTTTGGCAGATGGAAGTTGGAAGAAGAAAAGTCGGGGTTTAAATGAAAATGTTATTGAAAGATTAGATGTGGAATTGGTTTGGGCCTTTAAGATAGACCTTTGTTCTCTTTGGAACTGGAAATTGACTGATATTTATCAGGATTACTAAATATATTCTAGTGTTTCTTGAACCAATAGTCTGCAGGCGACAAAATCCACATCTAGATGGACCGTCATCTAGTCCAGAAGGAGTTTTATCACTTCACACTGCATCCAAAGGATTGCGACTTAACATCTCGCCCTTCTCTAAGATCACAGTAACGATAGTGGTAAAAGTGACAACTTTATTAAACAATCATCGAGTTTATATACTGCGACTTCCGAGGAAAAACGTCACAAAAATTCAAACTTGATAAATCTTTTGTTTGTTTGCATGAAATCACTGGAGGGTCTATTACCAGTTCAGGGAAGAGCGAGTGATAAGAAATCAGAACTATTAGAGTGTATGAATGAAAAACTTGTAAGTACAAACCAGAAGTCCTCAACAATCAATTAATCGAACTTTGACAGACAAAAGCCAAACTTAGTAAACAGGACAACTGCATTGTGATCAGCAGTCAAACGTGTTCCTGACCCATCTATGACCAAGAGGGATCAGAGTCTGGCTGCTGATGATTTGTCAGGTAGATTCACGTAGTCCCTAAAACCCTCATCAATTCTGAGTTATCATTATGAAGTATATTAACCTTCAAATATATATGACCTTGACCTTTAGTCTTGGCCGTCCAACTCTGAACAATGACCTCATAAGAGTGTCTGAAGGTAGAGAGATGATGCGAATCACAAACAAATTAAAAACAATTTTGTTGAACCAAATTTCCTTTATGGAAACAAATTTCCAGTTGAATAGGAAAATATGGTTGAACAATGACATATGGAGCAGTTAAATTTGAATATACTGTAGGTAGTAGGTTGGCCAAGGCACCAGTCACCCTTTTGAGATACTGCCACTGGAGAGTTATTGGGTCCTTTGACTGGACAGACAGTACTACATTGGATCCCTCTCTGGTTAAGGCTCATTTCATCTTTGCTGATACATACACCGAATATTCTGGCCTATTCTTTACATATTCTCCTCTTTCCTCATACACTTGACAACACTGAGATTACCAAACAATTCTTCCTTTCTCAAGAGGATTACTACTGCTCTGTAATTGTTCAGTAGCTACTTTCCTCTTAAGGGTAAGGGTAGAAGAGACTATTCTATGTTTCTCTTCTTCTCGTTACTTTGAAGTTTTTGTCCTCTTGTTATTTTTAATTTTTATAGTTTATATGTGAAATATTTATTTTAATGTTACTATTGTTCCCAAACTTTTCTTGTAAGTAACAACAACAACGACAACAATAGCAATAATTTATTTTATAGGCTGCTCTCTGAGCAAGAGCCAGTGCTGGCTTAGGTTCAGGTCAATCTAGAGCAAAAAAATATTCGTTAATTCGTCTTTTCTTTAAGATGTAGAATCCATTATTCTCTTATCTCTCAGTCTTTAAAAAAAGGAGGGGATTTTATGTCTTGTTTTATCACTCAAGAATTTGCTCAATGTCAGAATCTCTCTCCTTCTCCCTTATTTTTTGTTTAATATTTTGTTCTCTTTATTTTTGTTTGTCCTTTTACTGTAGGCCTAAGGCAAAGTTTTGATTATCACCATCTATGCAAGCTTATGCCACTTCTAAAAAATCTTAAAGTTTATTAATAAAGTTTGAAAATAACGCAAATTCTCCGCATACGAAATATCAACCCAGGTATTCAGAGCTTGAAAAGAAGGAAAACAAAAGACTATCGCATCCCCTGAATCAAGTAATAGCTGGCAGAAGCTGCAATCATCTCCTTGTGGTGCGAGAAATAGCTGGAGCCATAAAAACTTCCTCAGGTCGCCATTTGCATACTAAGCTGCTGCCATCTAGCGGCAGAAGAGCGAAGCTTGCGTGTATCTCTAGCCAGTTAGGTAGGCAGGATAAAGATCATGGCGGGAGGTGTATTAGGCGCTTTTTAGTCTCTTATCTTTTCATTATTTTTCAAGTTGGAGGCGTTGCTGGAATAACAAGGAGGTGATTTTCCTCTTTATCTTCTTGAAACTATTTCTCTTTGGTTATATACTGTATATCTGTTATAGCAACATATTATATTCGTCCTTGCGTATAGGGATATATCTGTACTATGTCATCACCATCATCATCAGCCATTACTAGTCCACTGCAGAACAAAGGCCTCAGACATGTCCTCCCACTTGCATCTGTTTATAGTCTTTCGGTACCAGTCCACACCCACAGGCTTTCTTAGTTCGTCAATGCATCGTCTTCTTTTCCTTCCCTTGCTTCTTTTGCAATCTCTAGGGACCCATTCTGTTATTCTTAATGTCTATCCATTGTCTGTCATTCTCATTATATGTCCTGCCCATGTCCTGTTCTTTTGCAAGTTGTTAGAATTTCCTCTATGTCACATGTAGTATAATTAAAGTAGTAGCAATAGTAATATGGTTAACTTAAGTCGCAGGACGTAGGACGGCAGTTGCCTACCTATGATCTCGTCTCCCTGATCCATGGGTAGTGCGGGGAGCAGTTCGAGTCGCTTTCCTTGCTGTTTGGTATTTGCTGACCCAAGCACACGTGTACTGAATTTGTTTCCAAGTCAACAGGTACACCGGGGAGAGGGGATGCAAAATGAGAACCAGTCTGGTGCGGTTGCATCACCTGCCACCACTGCCCCGAGGCAGGACAAACCCTCAGACCCCGCCAGCAATGATGGGGAATAAGAATAGCTGCCAAGCCCAGATAGTCTGCAGTCGATTGCTAGTTACGTTTAAGACCCAGTAGTGAGTGCCTGCCAAGGTAAACCTACCCCAACCATGTTGGGCGTCGATAGGCCATGAGACGTCCAATATGTTTTTTTTTTTTTTTTTTTTTTTTTTTTTTTTTTTTTTTTTTTTTTTTTTTTTTTTTAGTTATAAAAACTTTAATCGTATAACTGTCTACCATAGTGTCCGCTCTTTCCATGTGTGTGTGTTACAAGCTAATTATTATTGTATTGAACTGATCAGATCATTTGAAAGTCAGCGCGAAACTTTTATATCTTCTGTTATGTAATCCCAAGATTAAAAGTTCTATTTCACTCGCTTTGAAGAGGATTTTACGATAATTATATTGTGAAAATTAACTTAGACAATAAATCCTCTGAGGTTGTAAAAATCGTCTAATTCACCACCTCCAATCATATTATTTAATTGCCCAATGCCATGTGACATCTACTTTAGTTTGCTCTCTTAGTATCCATGTTGCTCTTTTTCAGTCTCTTAGTGTTATTCCCATCATTATTCAAAATTCCATGTACCAAGAGTAATGTCCTGAGCGCGTCATGCACTCTCCCCTTTTAGTCTGACAATGGGAGTCTGTGGAGACATGGATCAAAACACCATCCTCTTTTCTATATTCTTCTTCTTCGCTTTTTCCCCTCGATTCTAATTCCATTTTTGAGAGCAGAGTTCCTGGGTCATGAAGGGACGTCCAATCATCAGCCGACAATCATGGCACATTTCCCAGAGAGAGAGAGAGAGAGAGAGAGAGAGAGAGAGAGAGAGAGAGAGAGAGAGAGAGAGAGAGAGAGAGAGAGAGAGAGAGAGAGAGAATTGTTTACAATCTCAATGTCATTATGAATTCTCTTTGCATTTATGAATGATAAATCATAATTTTTCCTTTGCTTAAACCTGAGGACTCCTAGTTATTTAATTCTTGTTTTTTTTTTTTATTTCCATTCCTGAAATAACTTCCTCATTCTATTTGAGATTCCAACTTTTTAAAATCATTCTCAATTTAGCAGAATAAAAGTTTCGTGGTCCAAACGTTCTCTGATACGTAACATGGCAACGCGACCAACTCTTATATAACCGCCTTGCTTCACGGTAGGGGCGCACTGTCAGCAGAGAGGGAGTATGGTTCAGTCTCTCATGTTGTAAGATTAAAAGTTTTATGGATTATTGGGATGGAATGAACAAGAGGAAGAGCAACAGAGAAGAAGAGATTGAAAAGTTTTTTATTGAGGATCAACAGTGGAGGAATTTTGGGGATTTTGGATCATTCTAGAGAGAGAGAGAGAGAGAGAGAGAGAGAGAGAGAGAGAGAGAGAGAGAGAGAGAGAGAGATGCCCGTGCAATTTCTAGCAAGGCATTAAAATCAGTATATCACAAAAGCTTAAGTGGTATCAATAATGAAATTTAATGTAAATTTAAGGGAAGAGCATTAAGGTAAAGTTAACGTTTCAGACATAATTCCCTTTGCGAGTCCCTCCCCCCATGTACTTTTCTCTTTTTTTTATCATTTCCGTTTCTCAAATAACTTCACCATTCATATTTAGTTTCAAACATCTTAAAATCCTTCATAGTTTATCATAGTTTTGGGACTAAAACTTACACTGATACACAGCATCCCTGTGGCTGGGACGTAGTGACATGACAAATCATTTGTATAACTGCATTTTTTTAAGGTATGGGTGCACTGTCAATAAACAGGAGAGCATGGTTCTGTCTCTCATCCAGTAAGATTATTGCATAAGATATGACTTAATACTAATATGGATTATAAGGATGTTATGAACGAGAGGAAAAGCAACAGAGGAGAGGAGAGGAGGCATTGGAAAAGTTTATTGGTGGATCAAAAGTGGGGGATTTTCATTGGGATTCGGATTGATTTAGGAGAGAGAGAGAGAGAGAGAGAGAGAGAGAGAGAGAGAGAGAGAGAGAGAGAGAGAGAGAGAGAGATTCCATGACATTGTTGAAGGAGCAAGTGTTGATCTTGGTAATTCACTCCACTTGCAGTTAATGGTGGATCAGTCTAGTAACTTTGTTCAAACCTCAATACCTTTTTGAGAGTTTATGCCTTTGTTTGTTTTAACGGAAATGAAAAGAAAGTTGAAAACAGATAACATTCAGATATAATGAGGAAATCAAGAATTCAGTATAAGTGAATAATGTGGGTAGATAAATAATCATATCTGATTTATATTTGATCAAAATTAAAAAAAATCATTACTTTGACAAATTAATTCTTGTGTTTTTTGAAAATACATTTTCGGTCACTTTTAATAGTTTCTTCCCAATTTCTATTTTTGAATATCAAGATTTTCTGATGATTTTTTTAAATGATCCTGTCTGGCTGGCTGATTGACTGACTGATTCACTGAAAACTGACTGACTGACTGAAAACTGACTGACTGACTTATTCACTGAAAACTGACTGACTGACTGACTGAAAACTGATTGACTGACTAACGACTGACTTGACTGATTGATTCACTGAAAACTGACTGACTGACTGAAAATTGACTGACTGACTGACTGACCAACGACTGACTAATTGACTGGCTGGCTGGCTGGCTGACTGACTGGCTCGTTGACTGCCTGACTGCCTGACTAACGACTGAATGACTGGCTTGACTGACTGACTGACTGACTGACTAACAACAAACTGACTAACAACAGAATGACTCCACTAACAAGAGACTGACTGACTGATTGACTGGCTAACAACAGACTGATTGACTGACTAATGACTAACTGACTGACTGACTAACGACTGACTGACTGGCTGGCTGGCTGGCTGACATTTGCTTCCTGGAAACCACTTAATGCATTATTCCAACGGGAATGGATTCCTGGAATGGAGGGAATTTTTGTAATGTGAATATTCAGGGTTCAAAACAATAGCAGTTTCTTATTAATTTTAATTGATAAATGAATTTTATTAATGTTTGTTTTGTTAATTCCCCTTAAACGAAACCACTGCATCGAGAGCGTTGAAACTTACTTATATTAATGACTTTATATTATAAGAGGTGACAAAACGGGTTATAGCCTTCGGTACACTTATGTGGTGTACTGCAGGCATTGTTTAAGGATTTTTGTGGGTTAGTTTAAACCTTCGTTTGCAACCACTCTGTCCCAGCTTCCTTTCCCATATCATTCTGTCCAACCTCTTTTTTCAATGTGGCAGAAGTTGTTGTAAACATGCATGGCACCTGTGACTTTTGTGTGCCAGCAGTTGTTTTGCACGTGTACGAGGGGGCACGTGTTCCGTTCTTGCCTCTGCCCTCATGTGGTCTTCTTATTCTTTTTCTTTTAAGTTTTTCTGTATCTTCTTCTTCGTCTTCCTTTGTCCTTTTCTCCAACGAATGAGGGAATGGACAAAGATTCAATTTTGTTTGCTGTGGAGCCTCTTCCTTTATGGCTAACAGAGAGAGAGAGAGAGAGAGAGAGAGAGAGAGGAGAGAGAGAGAGAGAGAGAGAGAGAGAGAGAGAGAGAGAGAGAGAGAAGGCTCATCCCAACGAAAGTTCTGGGCAACGTATTTCTTTTTCTATAAACAAATATCTCTCTCCAACAAATACAATCAGTGGTGTGACTTTTCGTCTACAAAGACAAGAGTGCAAACCACAATATTTGTTTCGTCAAACACAGCAGGAGTTGACGTCTATTACTGTATATTATTATAAGGAACAACCAAGTGAATTTCTTTTTCATTATTATTATTATTATTATTATTAGCCAAGCTACAACCCTAGTTGGAAAGCAAGATGCCATAAGCACAAGGGCTCCAACAGGGAAAAATAGCCCAGTGAGGAAAAGAAATAAGTAAATAAATAAATGATAGGAATATATCAACAATATATCATTCTAAAAACAGTAACAGCGTCAAAAAAACAGTAACAGCGTCAAAACAGATATGTCCTACATAAACTATTAACAACATCAAAAACAGATATGTCATATATAAACTAGAAAAAGACTCATGTCAGCCTGGTCAACATAAAAAACATTTGTTCCAACTTTAGTTTTAAAGTAAAGAAGTTGTGTCGCTTATTGGTTTTACTAACTTGTGACTACTCAAAAACACTTACAAATAATAATCAATCAACGTCAGTCCAATATTCGCCATTCAATGTAAATACGATTCCAAAATGAAATCAGCCTAACATCCTGAGAAAATATATTTGAATAATCTTCAACAAAAGAAATACCAAACAGTATATCAAGGTAACCTTTCACAGGAGAATGTATCTCCCCTTTCCCTCATCCTCTACACCTCTTCCCTTGCGGAATTCCAAAAGAGAATCCCAGGTTCGATCCCTTAAGCACCTCAGACTCTCACCTATGATTCTGGAGATGATGTCATTAGTACATTGTTGTGTATATCAAGAGAAGAGTGAAATCTACCGGGGATTTTCCTTACTTTATCGTTCAGAAAGAATTTTTTCAACCTGAAAAAAAAAAAAAAAATTAAGAATAATGTTGAAGTTGCAACATTTATTGAAGGTCGAAGAATATTGTAATTTTCTGAAAGGAAATTGAGTGTTAGAGATATGGTCATTATAATATATGAGTTTTATGTATTTAATTTTAATAACATTGTTTTAATTGATGCATTACAAGGACATGTCTTCTTTTTCTTCAAAATTCAACGACATTGTTGATATACAGTCTCAAACGCTTAAAATCGCGTACCGGGATAGTGCTATCAGCTCCCTTCATGCGGTGCACTGCAGGCAGTACGTAAGTATCTTTTGCAAAATGTGTCCAGCCAATAGCAGCACCCACTTTTGTTCTTTTCACCTTCCCTCGTTTCCTCTTCATAACTTTCCACCTTAAAGATTTGACTTCAAATAGTAACTGTAAAAGTTTCCCCAAGTTGCGTATACAGTATACGTATGTGTATATATACATATACATAAATACGCACATATTTATGTGAATATATGTATTTATTATACAGTATATATATATATATATATATATATATATATATATATATATATATATACATATACATATATATATATATATATATATATATATATATATATATATATATATATATATATATATATATATATATATATATATATTCATACATGGTGTCCCAAAGTATTGTATACACTCTTTGGATTTTTACAACTTGTTCAATTTATATATATCAACTTGGAAAGCAGATTCACAGGAGAGAAAAATTGCACATTTAAAGATTCTTAGAGTTCACACTGAAAAAGTAAGGATACATGGGGCAATTTGAAAATGTTAAGAAATAAGATCAGCTCACCTAAAATGTTCAAACTGGTTGCAGTTCTGCTCAATACACTTTTCGTATCGTGAAAATATGGAACTACAAACTGATAGTAGCATTTCTCTCGGTATCTGAGCACATTCTTCTTCAATTGCCTCTCTAAGTTCGTCAATTGTTTTAGGTTTTCTGCTGCGCACACTTCAAAATGCGATGGACGCTCGATTTTAGGATACCTGTTTCACGTGACAGTTGACGAACAGATTTTCGTGGGGGATTCTGAACATTAGCTATAACATCTTGTTCTTTAGTTGGGCTTGTCGATGTTCTTTTTCGTCCTGAATGTCACCTTTTCATGCACTGGATGGTCCCATGATTCTCAAAGTAATCAACGATTTCTAAAATGGTGACTCGTGTTGGGGCATCTCTGTGGAACTCACTCGTGAATCGTCTTTGCAATTCAGCTTTATTTTCACATTTCCAGAATGTTTTCAGAACAAATTTTTTTGCACGAACGTATGCACAGTATCTGCCATTCTTACTCCAAAATCAAATCTGAAATAGAAAACAAAAAGTTTATTAGCTATTCAAAGTCAGAGTGTATACATTATTTTCGGACACTATGTATATATACATTCGATTAATGATAAATTTTGCACATAGCTTATGGCTTTCGAATTTGACCTCAAAGAGTAACTTCGAAAGTTTCCCCAAGGTGCATTTATACACAAACTTTATATATATATATATATATATATATATATATATAATATATATATATATATATATATATATATATATATATATATATATATATATATACTGTATATATATATATATATATATATTTGAGCCTACCATACGTTAACATATACGTCTCTCTCTCTCTCTCTCTCTCTCTCTCTCTCTCTCTCTCTCTCTCTCTATTTACTCTGTTCGTCTGTCTGTTTGTCTACATGAGTAACAGAAACAAACATTTGCAGAAACAGAGCTCCTCTACGAACACCTGTCCTCAGTGTTGGCCTTTCCAGAGTATGTCTGATCAGTGAAGTAAATAACTATAATAACTTTAAACTAAACTATTCTCTCTAACATTTCATTTGGAACTTAGAAATACAGAGTTAAGGTACAAAAGGAAAAGTGAATTTTAAATGTGTGTCCGTTTGATAGGATCGTGGATCATCCCCGGTCAACATATACTGATGTTAAGAAAAGGGTATGGGTCTCGCACCTGCACTCCTCCATAGAGATTATCCTTTATCATTTACACTTAGTCTTGTACTTTATCTTCTGTGGTGTTAAAATGCTTTAATTTGCTGGTAAAATTGTACAAAGGTGATTCCTCTTATTAATACCTTTATGTTCGTTGAGAATACAGTATATGTATATTTAATTGATAAAGTAAGGAGACTTGTGAGAGAGAGAGAGAGAGAGAGAGAGAGAGAGAAGAGAGAGAGAGAGAGAGAGAGAGAGAGAGAGAGAGAGAGAGAGAGGAAGTGTAATAAAATAATCTTAAAAAATTTCAAGAAAAGGGAAACGAAAGTTTGTATGAATAAATCCTGTCTTTTTTTCAACCAATCTTTTCGAAGAGAGAGAGAGAGAGAGAGAGAGAGAGAGAGAGAGAGAGAGAGAGAGAGAGAGAGAGAGAGAGAGAGAGATTATCATCTTTAATCCCACATAAATGAATGTGATTTTTCCCTCTCTGATTCCTTCCTTGTGTATCCCAGAGAGATGTCATCCCATCAATAGATAGATTTGGAGGTTGTTCGGCTTCAGGTATCATATATTGCAGCATTGATTTCATAATCTACTTTTTTTTTCTATGAAAGTAGTTTTTATTATTTATTTCTATTTATTTATTTCTTGTAACATTGTTTTTATCAATTACCCTCTGGTAAGTCCATTTTAAAAAAAAGTTATATTATCTTATGACAATATTTGTTCTTAGTTCCCTTTGGCATACGTGAAACCTCTGCATGCAATTATATATATATATATATATATATATATATATATATATATATATATATATATATATATATATATATATATATATATATATATATATATATATATATATAGGTGCTACTATAGCGTGAGTTCTACCACACTATAGCGTGAGATCTACCTCCCGTTAGTACTATAGCGTGAGGTCTACCGCTGAATTATTCGTCCCTCAGAGATAAAACACACTTCATACATTTGTTTAAGCAATACACACTTAATTTACACATATCTTGAAAATGACTTAAATAGATAATTGGATTTCTAATTACATTAAAAAAAGGAATAAAGGTAAAAATAAACATGTTATATATTTCCATACATTTATTCTAGCGATACACTCTTCGAACATCAAACATGTTATCATATATTTCCATTCATTTATTCTAGCGATACACTCTTCGAACATCAAACAGGTTATCATATATTTCCATACATTTATTCTAGCGATACACTTCGTACATCAAACAGGTTATCATATATTTCCATACATTTACTCTAGCGATACACACTTCGTACATCTTCTAAGAATGACACAAATAGATCATTGGAAGTTTTTTTCATCACCTTCCAGCAAAAATGATCAAGATGAGACTGGAACAGCTGACGACCAACACCTCGCATTAATCTCTTCAGAATCATCATTTTAGCGTCCAACCACGATCGCTCAATTGCCTGTGTGTGTGCTCCTGTTGCTGGTGGTTCACTGTAGAATGCTGATATCTCTTTTAGGCCGAGGGAAAAAACTGATTTAGGAGATCCATTTGCTTCCTTTTATATGGGCAGGTCACGTTTTTGATGGATTTGGGCAGTTCAATGGTTAGGTGCGGGGCTCTGGGACGCTGGTCACGCGGTAGACCTCACCCTCCACCTGGGTAGGCGACATATGGCGGTAGACCTCACACTATAGTAGCACCAATATATATATATATATATATATGTATATATATATATATATATATATATATATATATATATATGTGTGTGTGTGTGTGTGTATTTATATATATATAAATATATATATATATATATATATATATATATATATATATATATATATTTATATATTATGTGTATATATATGTATATATATATATATATATATATATATATATATATATATATATATATATATATATATATATATATATATGTATAAGCATATGTATATATATATTTATATATATATATATATATATATATATATATATATATATATATATATATATATATACACACATTATATAAACATATATATATATATATATATATATATATATATATATATATATATGAATAAATATATATATATACCTGTACATATACATATACGCTTTACTATCACAAGGATCACACGACTTAATATACAACAATATAGTAGGTGTGCTAGGGCACCAGCCATCCGTTGAGATACTGGCCAGACAGTATTACATTGGATCCATCTCTCTGGTTACGGCTCATTTCCCCTTACTTTCACATGCACCGAATACTCTGGGGTATCCTTTACATATTCTCCTCTGTCCTCATACACCGGCCCATAATGAGATTACCAAACATTTTTTCTTCGTGCAAGGGGTTAACTACTAGATTGTAATTGTTCAGTGGCTACTTTCCTCTTTGAAAGGGTAAAATAGACTTTTCAGCTATGGTAAGAAGCTCCTCAAGGAGAAGGACACTCCCAAATCAAACCATTGTTCTCTATTCATGGGTAGTGCCACAGCCTCTGTACCATGGTCTTCCACTGTCTATGGTTAGAGTTTTCTTTTGCCTGAGGATACACTCGGGCACACTATTCTATCTTATTACTCCTCCTCTGGTTTTTTAAGTTTTTATAGTTTATATATGAAAGATTTATTTTAATGCTGTTACTGTTCTTAAAATATTTGATATTTCATTACTTCTCTCTTAGTTTATTTATTTTCTCTCCCCAGCGGGCTATTTTTCCCTGTTGGCGCCCTTTGGCTTATAGCATCCTGCTTTTCCAACTAGGTTTGTAGCTTAGCAAGTAATAATTGTAATAAATTAGAACATCATAATTTAGATTACAATGAAGTAAAAAAAAAGGAGAGCAACAGGCTTCGCTTTAACCGTTATGTTTTCAAGTGCAAATTTTGTCTGTGGATTGTTCTTGTGTGTGTGTGTGTTTGTGTGTGTGTTTGTGTGTGTGTGATCATTCGTTAAACCTTTGCCAGAATATCATGAAATCCTTAAAGACCACAGTCATGAATATAAAATCTTCTGGAGTAATATGTTATGGAAATATTTGCCCTTCATTGTTGGATCAAGTTATCCTGAAGAACAGAGAAATTATTCTCTATTTGCGAGTTTGGATTTAATCAATAACAACAAGAACTAAAAAAAACAAAAATAACAATGAAAATTCGCCGTCAATTTTGATATCATCTGTACATATACTTTTAGTCCATTCCATACCAATCTTCCATTTCATTCCTCTATCAAACTCATCTTAATCCAGATGTTAAGTAAACTTTATAAATAGAAAGTTCCACTTTCTCTTTCGTCAATATTACTTTAAAAAAGGCATCACTTATTTTATAGGCTGCTCTCTGAGCAAGAGCCAGTGCTGGCTTAGATGCTGGCAATCTAAAACAAAAAAATATTCGATAATTCATCTATTCTTTAGGATGTAGAATCCCTTATTTTCTTATCTCTCTGTCTTCTTCAAAAAGATGTGATTTTATGTCCTGTTTTATCACTCAAGAATTCGCTGTGTCAGAATCTCTCTCCTTCTCCCTTTTTTTGTTTTGTTTAATATCTTGTTCTCTTTATTTCTTCGCCCTTTTATTGTAGGCCTAAGACAAAGTTTTGATGATTTCCCTCTACGTAAGCTTATGCCACTACTAAAAAATCTTAAAAAAGTTTGTTAATAATGTTTCTAAATAACGCAAATTCTCCGCATACGAGGTATTCAGAGCTTAAAAAGAAGGAAAACAAAAGACTATCGCATCCCCTGAATCAAGTAATAGCTGACAGAAGCTGCAATCATCTCCATAAGTTGCGAGAAATAGCTGGAGCCATAAAAACTTCCTCAGGTCGCCATTTGCATACTAAGCTGCTGCCATCTAGCGGCAGAAGAGCGAAGCTTGCTTGTATCTCTAGCCAATTAGGTAGGCAGGATAAAGATCATGGCGGGAGGTGTATTAGGCGCTTTTTAGTCTCTTATCTTTTCATTATTTTTGAAGTTGGTGGCGTTGCTGGAATAACAAGGAGGTGATTTTGCTCTTTGTCTTCTTAAAACTATTTCTTTTTGGTTATATATATTTTTTTTACAGCTCCATATTATGTTCGTCCTTGTGTATAGGGATATATCTGTAATACATCATCACCATCATCATTATCAGTCGTTACTAGTCCACTGCAGAACATAGGCCTCAGACATGTCCTCCCACTTGCATCTGTTTATGGTCTTTTTGGACCAGTCCACACCCGCAGACTTTCTTCGTTCATCAGTTCATCGTCTTCTCTTCCTTCCCTTGCTTCTTTTGCAATCTCTAGGGACCCATTCTGTTATTTTTAAGGTCCATCAATTGTCTGTCATTCTCATTATATGTCCTGTCCATGTCCAGTTCTTTTTCGTAAAAGCTGTTAGAATATCCTCTACTTTAGTTTGCTCTCTTAGTATCCATGTTGCTCTTTTTCTATCTATTAATGTTATTCCCATCATTATTCTATATTCCTTTTACCAGGAGTAATGTCCTCAACGGGTCATGCGCTCTCCCCTTCTAGTCTGACAATGGGAGTCTGTAGAGACTTGGATCATACCTCTCTTCTTCTTGTATTTTTTTCTTCAAATCTAATTCCATTTTCGGGATCAGAGTTTCTGGCTCATGAAGGGATGTGCAATGGTTGCAGACAAGTGTTGATCTTGGTAATTCACTCCACTCGCAGTTAATGCTGGATCAGTCAAAGACTTCAGAACTAACTTCAGTTCGTTTTCAAGAGTTTATAAGTTTATTTTGTGTTTATGAAATCAGGAATTATATCCGATCCGGTCATTACTTTGATCAGTTAATTCTTGTCTTTTGCAAATCCATTTCCGGTCATTTAATACTTTCATCCTTATTCTCTACTGTAGTTTTAAATATCTAGATTTGCAGATGATGTTTCTGAATGACCCGTTTTGACCTCGTACGTGTGATACTTGACCTACCTTCCCTCGTGAATGAATGAATGAATAATGAATTAATGCTGTCTCATTCAGTAAAATGTCTTCCAAATTCTAAAGAGACTCACTGACTGACTAATTGACTGGCTGATGAACTGACTGACTCACTGATAACTGACTGACTGATTGACTGAGTGACTGAGTGACTGACTGACAAATGACTAATTGACAGACTGACTAACGATTGACTGACTGATTGGCGTACTGACTGATTAAGATTGACCAACTGCCTGACTAACTGACTAACAACTGACTTACTGAATGAGTGTCTAATGGACTGACCGATTCATTGATAACGGTTTGACTAATTGACTGATTGACTGTCTAATTAACAGACTGACTAACAACTAACCAACAGTTGACTGACTGACTGATTTACTGATAATTGATTGACTGATTAACTGACTGACTGACTGACTGACTAACTGAAATGACTGACTGACTGACTGACTAATTAATGGACTGAGTAACAACCGATTGACTGACTGACAACTGACTGACTAACAATTGACTGACTGCCTTACTAATGACTAACTGACTGATTAATTACTGTCTAACTGACTGATTAATTAATGTCTGACTGACTAACAACAGATTGCCTGAATAACAACAGACTGACTAACAACAGATTGCCTGAATAACAACAGACTGACTAATGACTTACTAACTGACTGACTGACTTGACTGACTGACTGACTGACTAACGACAGACTGTCTGAATAACAACAGACTGTCTGAATAACAACAGACTGACTAATGACTTTTTGACTAACGACTGACTGACTGACTGACTGACTACCAACAGACTGACTAACAACAGACTGACTGAATAACATCAGACTGACTAATGACTGACTGACTGACGTTCTCTTCTTGGAAACAATCACACAATGCATTATTCCAATGGGAATGGATTCCTGGAATGGAGGGGATCTTTGTAATGTAAATATTAGATGAGAATCAACATTTCAGGGTTCAAAACAGGAGCAGTTTTTCTAATTAACAAATGAATTTTTCATAAGTTTGTGGTTTTCTTATTCCCCATAGATTAAATCACTGCATTTAGTGTTGAAACTTACGTATATAAATGACTTTATATTATAAGAGGTGACAAAACGGGCTATAGCCTTCAGTATACTTTATGTGGTGTACTGCAGGCAATACTTAAGGATTTTTGTAGGTTAATTTAAAGCTCCCTTTGCTGCTACTCTGTCCCAGCTTCCTTTCCCAGATCATGCTGTCCAACCTCTTTCTCAATATCGCAGAAGTTGTTGTAAACATGCATGGCACCTGTGACTTTTGTGTGCCAGCTGGTGTTTTGCACGTGTACGAGGGGGCACGTGTTCTGTTCTTGTCTCTGCCCTTATGTGGTCTTCTTATTCTTTTTCTTTAAAGTTTTTCTTTATCTTCTTCTTCGTCTTCCTTTGTCCTTTTCTCCAGCGAATGAGAGAATGCACAAAGATCCAATTTCTTTTTGCTGTGGGGAGACTTCCTTTATGGCTAACAAAGAGAGAGAGAGAGAGAGAGAGAGAGAGAGAGAGAGAGAGAGAGAGAGAATTGTTTACATTCCCAATGTTATTATTAATTCTCTTTAGATTTATGAATGATAAATCATAATTTCTCCTTTGCCCAAACTTGAGGAGTCTAACTTATTTAATTAATACTTCATTTCTTTTAATATTTCCATTCCTGAAATAACTTCTCATTCTCTTTGAGATTCCAGCTTTTTAAAATCATTCATAATTTAGCGGAGTAAAAGTTTCGTGGGCCAAACGGAGCAACGCGACCAACTCTTATATAACCTTATTGCTTCACTGTAGGGGCGCACTGTCAGCAAAGAGGAGAGTATGGTTGTCTCTTTATCTTATAAGATTAAAAGTTTTATGGATTATTGGGATGGAATGAACAAGAGGAAGAGCAACAGAGAAGAAGGGATTGAAAAGTTTCATTGAGGATCAACAGTGGAGGATTTCTGGAGAGAGAGAGAGAGAGAGAGAGAGAGAGAGAGAGAGAGAGAGAGAGTACTTTTAGTTTTGATGATAAAATCTGCCATGTTATGAAAATACCATTTCATGTAGGCTATACCTTCGAAAATATCCATTTCTATTCGCTTTCTAAATCTTCAGCTTAGCAGAATTAACATTCTCTCTCTCTCTCTCTCTCTCTCTCTCTCTCTCTCTCTCTCTCTAGTGGAGCTCCTTTGTCCGTCCTTCTCTTCCTGAATGTTAAAAGATTTCCTGAATCTTTGAATATATGATTATGATTAATATTCTTATAGATACGATCTAGGACTTATGAAGATTTACTTCCTAACGATGAATAATCATACGAGAGAGAGAGAGAGAGAGAGAGAGAGAGAGAGAGAGAGAGGAGAATCCATGACATTATTAAAGGAGCAAGTGTTGATCTTGGTAACTCACTTTACAGTCGCAGTTAATGCTGGATCAATCGAGTAACTTGCAGACCCAATTTCAAAACCTTCTCGAGAAGTTTATAAGTTTATTTTGTGTGTTTTTGATATAATGAGGAAATCAGAAATTCACTATAAGGGAATTATGTGGCCAAATAATTAATCAAATCTGAATTATATCTTATCCCATCATTACTTTGACCAATTAATTCAGTTCTTCTTTAAAAATACATTTTTAATAACTTTTAATACTTTCATCCTTATTTCTTTATACTATTTTTATGTAATCATATAATAATGTAAATCATGTTTCTAAATAACCTTTTCTGACCTCGTGCGTGTGACCCTTGACTTCCCTTCCCCCCCCCCCTTGAATGAATGAATGAATGAATGTTGCCTCATTAGCATCATTCAGGTGAAATGTCTTTCATCTCCTTAAGGGACTGACTGAGTAACAACTGACTGCCGGATGACTGGTGGAGCAACAACTGACTGACGGATGACTGACTGAGTAACAACTGACTGATGGATGACTGGTGGAGCAACAACTGACTGACGGATGACTGGTGGAGCAACAACTGACTGACGGATGACTGACTGACTAACAACTGACTGACGGATGACTGAGTGAGTAAGAACTGACTGACGGACGACTGACTGAGTAACAACTGACTGATGGATGACTAACTATGTAATAACTGACTGACAGATGACTGACTATGTAATAATTGACTGACTGATGACTGAGTGATTGACTGACTGGCTGACTAACAACTGATTGATGGATGACTGATTGAGTAACAACCGACTGACTGATGACTGACTGACAACAGTCTGACGGGTGACTTACTGACTGACTAACAACTGACTGACGGATGACTGACTGAGTAAAAGTGACTGACAGATGACTGAAGTAACAACTGACTGACGAATGACTAACCGAATAACAAATGATTGATGGATGACTGACTGAGTAACAACTGATTGACGGAAGACTGACTAACAACAGTCTGACAGGACTGACTGACTGACTAACATTTGACTGACAGATGACTGACTGAGTAACAATCAACTGACAAATGACTGACTAACGACTGAGAGATTGACTAACTGACTGACTAACAACTGATTGATGGATGACTGACTAACAACAGTGTGATGGATGACTGACTGACTAACAACAGTGTGATGGATGACTGAATGTCTATCTAACAACTGACTGATAGATGACTGACTGACTGACTAACAACTGATTGACGGATGACTGACTGAGTAACAACTGACTGACGGATGCCTGACTAAGTAACAACTGACTGATGGATGACTGACTGACTAACGACTGAGTGATTGACTGACTGACTGACACACGACTGATTGACTGACTGATTGACTGACTGACTAACAACTAATTGATAGATGACTGACTGAGTAACAACTGACTGACGGGTAACTGACTAACAACTGACTGAGTAACAACTGACTGATTTAAGACTGACTGACTAACAACTGAGTAATTGACTGACTGACAACAGATTGACAAAAGATTGACTGACTAACGACTGCCTGACTGACTGACGGATGACTGACTGACTAAGTAACAACTGACTGACAGATGACTTGACTTGAGTAACAACTGACTGACAGATAACTGACTTGAGTAACAACCGACTGACTGATTAACAACCAAGTGATTGACTGACTGACTGACTAACAACCGACTGGTGGATGACTGACTAACAACAGTCTGACAGATGACTGACTGAGTAACAACCGACTGACTGAGTAACAACTGACTGACGGATGACTGACTATGTAATAACTGACTGACTCACTAACGACTGACTGACTAAAGACTGAATGACTAACGACTGACTGACTGACTGACTAACAACTGACTGACGGATAATTGACTGACACTGACTAACAACTGACTGACGGATGACTGAGTAAGAACTGACTGACGGATGACTGACTGAGTAACAACCGACTGACTTATGACTGACCAACAACAGTCTGACGGGTGACTGACTTACTAACTAACAACTAACTGATGGATGACTGACTGAGTGACAAGTGACTGACAGATGACTTTAGTAACAACTGACTGACGAATGACTAACTGAATAACAACTGATTGATGGATTACTGACTATGTAATAACTGACTGACTGACTAATGACTGACTGACTGACTGACTAAAAACTGACTGACGGATGACTGACTGACACTGACTAACAACTGACTGACGGATGACTGAGTAAGAACTGACTGACAGATGACTGACTGACTGAGTAACAACCAACTGACAGATGACTGACTAACAACAGTCTGACAGAGAACTGACTGACTAACCAACAACTGACTGACGGATGACTGACTGAGTAACAACCAACTGACGGATGACTGACTAACAACAGTCTGACAGAGAACTGACTGACTAACCAAGAACAGACTGACAGATGACTGAGTAACAACCAACTGACAAATGACTGACTAATTAAAAACTGACTAACGAATGAGTGACTGACAAATGAATGAGTGATTGACTGACTAACAACTGAGTGACGGATGACTGACTGACAATGACTAACAACTGACTGACAGATGACTGAGTGAGTAAGAACTGACTGACGGATGACTGACTGAGTCACAACCAACTGACGGATGACTGACTAACAACAGTCTGACAGAGGACTGACTGACTGACTAACAACTGACTGACAAATGATTGACTGAGTAACAATTGACTGACAGATGACTGACTAAGTAACAACTGACTGGCGAATGACTGACTGACTAACGACTGAGTGATTGACTGACTGACTGACTAACAACTGATTAATGGATGACTGACTGAGTATCAACCGACTGACGCATTACTGACTATCAGCAGTCTAACGGATGACTGATTGACTGACTGATGGATGACTGACTGAGTAACAACTGACTGACGGATGATTGACTAATTAACAACTGACTGATGAATGACTGACTGACTATGGACTGAGTGATTGACTGACTGGCTGACTAACAAGTGATTGATGGATGACTGCCTGAGTAACAACTGACTGACGAATGACCAACAACTGTCTGACTGATGACTGACTGACGGACTAACAACTGACTGACGGATGACTGACTGACTGAGTAACAACTAACTGATTTAAGACTGACTGACTAACAACTGTGTGATTGACTGACTGACAACAGATTGACAAGAGACTGACTGACTGACTAACAACTGCCTGACTGACTGACTTACAAATGCTTGACTGACTGACTAAGTAACAACTGACTGACAGGTGACTGACATAACAATTGACTGACGGATGACTGACTAATTAACGAATGAGTGATTGACTGACTGATGGACTAACAACTGACTGACAGATGACTGACTAACGATTGAGTGATTGACAGACTGACTGACTGACTGACTGACGGATTACTGAGTAATAACTGACTGATGGATGACTGACTCACTAACGACTGAGTAATAGACTGACTGACGGATGATTGACTGACTGGATAACAACTGACTGACTGAGTACAACTGACAGACGAATGTCTGAATGGTTAACGACTGAGTGTTTGACTGACTGACAACAGATTGACTGACTGAATGATTAACAACTGACTGACAAATGATTGACTGAGTAACAACTGACTGACAGATGATTGACTGAGTAACAACTGACAGACGAATGACTGAATGACTAACGACTGGGTGATTGACTGATTGACAACTGACTGACGAATGACTGAATGACTAACGACTGGGTGATTGACTGATTGACAACTGACTGACGGATGACTGAATGAGTAACGTCTGACTGACTGACGGATGATTGACGGAGTAACAACTGACTGATTGATGACTGACTGAATAACAACTGACAGACAAATGACTGAATGACTAACGACTGAGTGATTGACTTTCTGACTAACGACTGACTGACTGACTGATTGACTAACAGGCTAACAGACTGACTGACTGACAAGAGTGACTAACGACTGGCTGACTGATTGACTGACTGACTGACGTTCGCTTC
>NC_090749.1:98647129-98689629 GCF_036898095.1 Palaemon carinicauda | reverse complement strand
GCCTTTAAACCTTTAAAATTATGATGAAATTGCAAGATTTATTGAAGGTCAAAGAATATTGCAATTTCCTTAAAAGAAATTAAATGTTAAAAGACATGTTTGTGAATTGGTAATTATAATATCTGAGATTTTTTATATAGGCGTATATAACATTAATAACATTGTTTTAATTAATGTTACAAGGATAATTCTCGTTCTGGGATAGTGCTATCAGCTCCCTTCATATGGTGTACTGTAGGCAGTACGTAAGTATCTTTTGCAGATTGTGTCCAGCCAATAGCAGCACCCACTTTTGTTCTTTTTACTTTCCCTTGTTTCCTTCTCATAACTTCCATCTTATAGATTTGACTTCAAAGAATAACTGCAAAAGTATATATATATATATATATATATATGTATATTATATATATATATATATATGGATATATATATATTTATATATATATATATATATATATACAAGCCTAACATTTTCTAACATATACGCCTCTCTCTCTCTCTCTCTCTCTCTCTCTCTCTCTAACCTTTATTTACTCTGTTCGTCTGTCTGCATGAGTGCCAGAAACAAACATTTGCAGTAACAGTGCATTGATACGAACACAGTATTGACCTTTCCAGAGTATGGATAAACAGTTGAGTAAATACCTATAATAACTTCAAACTAAATTATTCTCTTTAACATTCCATTTGTAAGACTTAGAGTTAAGGTAAAAAATGAAAAGTGAACATATGCTGATATTAAGAGAATGGGTCTCGCAACCGCACTCTTGCAAAGAGATTATCCTTTAGCATTAACACTTAGTCTTGTACTTTAACTTTTGAGGTGTTAAAATGCTTTAATTTGCTGCCCAAGTCAGGTGATATTGTACAAAGGTGATTTCTCCTATTAATACCTTTATGTTCTTTGAGAATTTATATACATTTAATTGATTAAAGCAAGGAGACGAGAGAGAGAGAGAGAGAGAGAGAGAGAGAGAGAGAGAGAGAGAGAGATTATCTTTAATCCCATAAAAAATGGCTGTGATTTTTCCCTCTCTGATTCCTTCCGGTGTATCCCAGAGAGATGTCATCCCATCAATAGATAGATTTGGAGGTTGTTGGGCTCCCAGCATCATATATTGCACCATTGATTTCATAATCTACTTTTTTTTCTTTGAAAGTAGTTTTTATTATTTATTTTTGTTTATTTATTTCTTATATCATTGTTTTTATGAATTTCCATATGGTAAGTCCATTTAAAAAATTATGTTATCTTATGACAATATTTGTTATTATTTACCTCGTCATGCAATAAGCATCCTTTATATATATATATATATATATATATAAATATATATAAATATCTATATATCTATATATATAATATATATGTATATATATATATATATATGCCGTTACTAGTCCACTACAGAACATAGGCCTCAGACATGTCCTTCCAGATGCGTCTGTTTATGATCTTTTTATACCAGTTCACACCCGGAAACTTTCTTAGTTTGTTTAGCCATCGTCTTCTCTTCCTTCCCCTGCTTCTTTTGCAATCTCTAGGAACCCATTCTCTTATTCTTAATGTCCATCTATTGTCTATCATTCTTCTTATATGTCCTGCCCTTGTCCATATCTTTTTCTTATGTGTTGTTAGAATATCCTTTACTTCAGTTTACTTTCGTATTTATGTTGCTCTTTTTTGCTCTTAGTGTTTTTTCCCATCATTATTCTTTCCTTAGATCTTTGAGTTGTAACTATCTTAAGTTCTAAGTCTTTAGTAAGGCTCCAAGTTGCTGATGCATTCGGTAATACTGGTAGGACCATCTGATTCAATACTTTTAATTTTCGAGAAAAGGGCATTTTAACTTTCATAATCTCATTGGTTTACCAAAGCTTTCCATCCCATGCTTAACCTTCTTTTAATTTCGGTCTCGTGTCCTGGGGAAACACTGTCCTTCATAAGTATATATATATATTCCAAAACAATCTGTAGAGATTCGTACATAACACTTTATTTGTTTTGTCTGCATTTTTATTTAACATTATCTTAGTTATACTCATATTCATTTGCAGTCCTACATTTTTGCTTTCTCTATGTCATATGCAAATATTAAATTAAGGTATTTCCCATCGATATTAATTCCTTCGTTTCTCGTATCTAAATTCTTAAAAACTCCCTCTAGACGTGCTGTAAATAGATTAGGAGAGATGGGGTCTTCCTGTCTAAATCCTTTCTCAACCGGAATCTTTTCACTATCTTTATGTAGTTCTTGGATTGGTGTACTTCATTTATATATATATATATATATATATATATTTTATATATATATATATATATATACAGTATACATATATACAGCATATATATATATATATATATATACAGTATATATATATACAGCATATAAATATATATATGTATATATATATATATATATATGTGTGTGTGTGTGTGTGTGTGTGAAAGAAAAGCTAGTAGGTAATGCATTTTAATACACACCTCTTTAGGGTACAGTACGATGTCAATAAGTAAACTTAAAAAAAAATTGAACAATTAAAGGAATCACATAAAAAAAAAAAACATTATCAAGCAAACAATCCAAAATTTGTACTTGAAATTACCAAAATATTTTATTATCACCTACTGGTTTTTGCTGTTTATATATATATATATATATATATATAAAACCTGCCCTTCATTTGAAGGGGTTAGGGTTCGATCCCTAGTATGAGGTAGAAATTTATTTCTATTTGTACACGATATTGTGATTTTTATCCGTGTATATATATATATATATATATATATATGTATGTATGTATGTATGTATGTGATTATGCGTTGAACCTTTGCCAGATTGTCATAAAACCCTAAAAAACCAGTCATGAATATAAAATCTTCTGGAGCAATATATTATTGAAATCTTTTCCCTCCATTGTTGGATGAAGAGAAGAGTTTTATCATTGATCCTGAAGAATAGAGAAACGATTACTTTCCTCTTCTCTTTTGATCCACCTAGAATGACTCTCTCATTCTTATGGCTCCAAATGAAAAATCTTTTAAGATTAACGCATTTTTGGGTATTGGAAACATGTGCCAGATATTCTATTGAGATATTCAAGTTAGGAAATTTTGCTATATAACTCTAGTAGATGTGTTTGAATAAATGTTTTTTGATGCTATAATTCTGGAAAAAGTTTGACAAAAAGAGAGAAAACGGAAATTGAATAACGAAATGACTGAAGTAGATGAAAAATAGTTTGAAATGAACATAACTGATTTGTATAAAATAGATTCATTTATTGAAATGAAAAATCCTGTTTTCATAATGTATATAATACAAGTTTTTTCTACTGTATTTACATTGCGTATATTAATGAGGTCTAGTTTATGTTATTTTCTTTATCCCAGATAGTATTCTAAGAACCATTTTCTTTTGGTATGAGATTGATAGTGTTCCAAAATTATATAGTAAGATATGTTTGTTTTACTTTCTTATTTGTAGGTATTAAGACAATCACGTTCTTCTTCTTATTCTTTTCATTATTATTATTATTATTATTATTATTATTACTTGCTAAGCTACAACCTTAGTTGGAAAAGAAGGATGCTATAAGACCAAGGGCCCCGACAGGGAAAATAGCCCAGTGAGGAAGGGAAATAAGGAAACTACTAGAGAAGTAATTAACAACTAAAGTGAAATATTTGGAGAACAGTAACAACATTAAGATAAACTACAAGAAAAGGTTTAAGAACAATAATAACATTAGAATAAATACAAACTACAATACTTCAAAATAACAAGAAGAAAAACAAGATAGAAAAGTATGCCTAGTGTACCCTCAAGCAAGGGAACTCTAACTCAATAGAATGGAAGGCTATGGTACAGAGGCTATAGCACTACCCAAGCGTAGAGAACAATAGTTTGATTTTGGAGTGTACCTCTCCTAGAAGAGCAGCTTACCATAGCTAAAGAGTCCATTCTACCCTTACCAAGAGGAAACTAGCCACTGAACAATTACAGTGCAGTAGTTAACCCCTTGGTTGAAGAAGAATTATTTGGTAATCTCAGTGTTGTCATGTGTATGACAGAGGAGAATATGTAAAGAATAGGCCAGATTATTCGATTCATGTTTAGGCAAAAAGAAAATGAACCATAACCAGAGAGAAGGATCCAATGTAGTACGGTCTGGCCAGTCATAGACCCCAATAACTCTCTAGCTTTAGTATTTCAACGGGTGGCTGGTGCCTTGGCCAACCTGCTACCTACAGAATATCCCAATTGGGCTGCAATGATTCTGCTCTTGGGCTCAGCCTTAATAACGACATGAGGTAGAAACTTATGGCTTGACCTATGTAGTGTACCATTAATGTCCATTGGAGATAGCTGCCTTCAGCCTAAATGAGATTCATGAACATATATTTTTCCGAGAAATAATGAATAATTCTACTCATGATTTTTTATTTTCCTCTAATATCTATCTAACAGATTTTATTACTCCAATCTTTTTCCTTAACTGTTTATCCAACTAGGGTTGCAAGAAATGGGCATTTGACCTTTGTTGTATAAACTGAAATAATTTAATCTCATTAAAAACTCTTTACAGAGTATTGAAATACCTTACTTGAATGCAGAGTCAGATTCTTCAAAAGGGAAGAAACACTAAGAAACTGAGCAGTATTCTAGGGATGAGACTGCTGGACCCACACCCATTCCTTGATTGACTACAGCAGATTGTGGCATGCATTGACCGCTGGGTGAAAGGATGACATGGGCAGTTCACGGGCTTACCAATTGTGGTCTTAGTGCTGCTAAACTATAACACGAGGAAACATTAGCTAATTTTATCTTTATTATAACGAATAATTGGTACGGAGAGAGAGAGAGAGAGAGAGAGAGAGAGAGAGAGAGAGAGAGAGTCAATTTAAAGGTTTAAAGACCGCTCATGAATGGTGCGAAAAAGGGATAGGGAGATTGTTCTATCGAGTGGGACAATGTCCTAGAGACTGACCATATATACATATGATCAGCGCCCAAGCCCCCTCTCCACCCAAGCTAGGGCCAAGTAGGGACAGGCGATGGCTGCTGATGACTCAGCAGATAGACCTATAGCCCCCCCCCCCCCAAACTCCCCCCTCCCCCCTGCTTAGCTCACAAGGATGGTGAGGTTACAGCAACCAGAGAAACTAATGAGATTTACCGGGACTCGAACTCCAATCTGTTATTCACCAGTCAGGGACGTTACCACATCTATTCAATGTTGATCTTCTTCACTTAAAGTAATTTCTTTATCTTTCGCAAATCCATTTCTTAAAATCCATCGAAACCGGGATAGGAATTCTTCCAGAGGCTCCAGGGAAGATCTGGTTTTGGCAGATGGAAGTTGGAAGAAGAAAAATCGGGGTTTAAATGAAAATGTGGTTGAACGATTAGATCTGGAATTGGTTTGGGCCTTTAAGAAAGCCCTTCGTTCTCTTTGGAACTGGAAATTGACTGATATTGATAATAATTTTTTATTTGAAGATGCATCGAGTTACTAAATACATTCTCGTGTTTCTTGAACCAATATTCTGCAGACGACAAAATCCACATCTAGACTGACCATCATCTAGTCCAGAATGAGTTTTATTACTGTACACTTCATCCAAAGGGCTGGTAAAAGTAATGACTTTATTAAACAATCATCGAGTTTATATACTGCGACTTCCGAGGAAGAACGTCACGAACATTCAAACATGATGAAGCTTTTGTTAGCATGAAATCACCGGAGGGTCTATCAACAGTTCAGGGAAGAGCGAGTGATAAGATAAGAAATCAAAACCGAATAAAATACTTGTAAGTACAAGACAGGAGTCCTCAACAATCAATTAATTGAACTTTGCCAAACAAAAGCCAGACTTAGTAAACAGGACAACTGCATTGTGATTAGCAGTCAAACGTCTTCCCCACCCATCTATGACCAAGGGGGATCAGACTCTGGCTGCTGATGAATCGGCAGGTAGATTCACATAGCCCATAAAACACTCATCAATTTTGAGTTATCATTATGAGGAATATTAAACCTTCAAATATATATGACCTTGACCTTTAGTCTTGGCCTTTAAACTCTGAACAATGTCCTCAGAAGAGTGTCTGAGGGTAGAGAGATGATGCGAATCACAAACAGAGGAAAAACTATTATTGAATCAAATTTCCTCTATGGAGACAAATATCCAGTTGAATAGGAAAATATGGTTGAACAATTACATATAGAGTAGTAAGGCTTATTTCTCGACCTTTTGCTGGACCTTGACCTTGACCTTTGACCTTAACATGTATCAACTGGGTTGGATTTCCATACACTCAAATATGAAACAAGTTTCAAGTCTCTGTGACAACGATGCTCAAACGTATAGCTGACTACGTGAATTGTACATATTGTTTGACCGTGACCTTGACCTTTGACCTTGACCTTCCAAAATATAAAAATTTCTAGCTTTCCACATAACAGTTAATCCCTGTAAGTTACATTTCTCTACGATTGAAATTGTGGCCAGGGAGCGGTTTACAAACAAACAAACACACATACAAACAAACACAGAAACAAGGGGTAAAACCGTAACCTCCTTCAAACTTCGTTGCCGGAGGTTATAAACCCAGGAACATGACTCATTGCTGAATTCAAAATGGAAAACAGTGACATTAAGCAGATAGCAAGCAATGCATTCGGCTTCTAGGAATTAGTCCAGATTCCTCTCACTAGTAAGGAAAGTGCCATAACCAGTAAATACCCTTCCATTTTCATATTATTAAATTAATCATTCATAAAAGCACTTTGGCAGACCAGCCTCTTGGCTCAGAAGTTGAATTCCCCCCAATATTGATGTCTGTTTGTATGTTTGGAACCCCAATATCGCATTTCCTGTCATTAAGTTCTATAAAATTAATTGACTTATTGAAGAAGACTGAATAAAGAAATATTGAATTTTCATTATTCAGCTAGTCTGTATGTTGGCTCTTAATATAAGGAAACAATAACGTGTTAAATTTTAAGGTTCTCCTCTAAGCGATTATTTGCCACTCTCCTCTTCATAGGCAATACAATCTTAAACTATATAGTAAAATGTATGGCATACAAAGTCATGCATATACTGTATAAATTTAAAAGGTCTTATATTTGTAGCAAAAAAAGAGATGGAAGTTGTATTCATAAAACAAGAATAGATAATGTAAAGTTGTATTTTTATTATTCAGAAAATGTTCATCTGCAAGTAGTTACTTATTTATAAATATCGTGGATAATCCTTAAGTGTGATTGTAAGTATGATAAAAGTGAGCATTTTTTTTTAGATGAAAGGAAATGCCCCTTTTCTCTCTGCACAATTTAATACTTTTCTTCTCCGCAGAAAACCATATTGAAATTAGACTCTTAAACCTCAACTTATTATTATTATTATTATTATTATTATTATTATGTATTATTATTATTATTATTATTATTATTATTATTATCATTTTATTATTATTATTATTATTATTATTATTATTATTATTATTATTATTATTATTAGTAGTAGTAGTAGTAGTAGTAGTAGTAGTATTAGTATTAGTATTAGTATTAATGTCTAACTCCTCAAGATCTTTCTCCTTAACTAACTTCACCATGAAGAAAATATTCAGCCCAAATTCTTATTACAACACACACACACTCTCTCTCTCTCTCTCTCTCTCTCTCTCTCTCTCTCTCTCCTCCTGCAAACTTAGCAACTCCACTCAGTCTTGAATTGGTTCTAATTACAAAACAAGAGTCCTCGATTGAGTTGCTGTTGATCTTTGAAATGCATCTCTGAAGTCCCAGAGTTTCTCTCTCTCTCTCTCTCTCTCTCTCTCTCTCTCTCTCTCTCTCATGGCATCTAATTAACCTTAGATGAAACAATCAACTTAAGGTATTATTATTATGATAATTATTAGCTAAGCCATAACCCTGTTGGAATAGCAGGATGCTAAAAGACCAGTGGTCCAACAGGGAAAATATCCCAGTTAGGAAAGGAAAAAAAAGGAAAGAACTATTTTAAGAAGGATAATAACATTATATAAATATCTCTTATATAAACTATAAAAAACTTAAACAGAACAAGAGGAAGAGTAATAAGATAGAATAGTGTGCTCTAGTGTACCCTCAAGCAAGAGAACTCTAACCCAAGACAGTGGAAGACAATGGTACAGAGGCTTAGGTCAAAAACACATTTTCATTTTCGAGTCTAAATTTTGTAATATTAATCAAGCAAGTGACCTAGCCTCATTATCAAGGCAGCAAGCTACTGTGTCTTATCAAGCAACCAATTTGTGTGGCCTTGATATCATGCACATAACTCACCTAGTCTTGATATCAAGTGAGCAATTTGCCAGTCATCGATATCAAGCAAGTAACTAGATAAGTTACTCGCTTAATATAAAGAAAGTAATTTGCCAGTTATCGATATCAAGCAAGTAACCAGGTAAGTTACTTGCTTAATATCAAGCAAGCTATTTACCAGTCATCGATTCAAGCAAGTAACTAGATAAGTTACTCGCTTAATATCAAGCAAGAAATTTACCAGTCATCGATATCAAGCAAGTAACTAGATAAGTTACTCGCTTGATATCAAGCAAGTAATTACCAGTCATCGATATCAAGCAAGTAACTAGATAAGTTACTTGCTTAATATCAAGCGAGCAATTTACCTGGCATTGATTTCAAGTGAGCATGTTACCTGTTCAGAATATCGAACAAGGAATCTACATGGTCTTGATATCAAGTAACAACTTACCCAGATTCAATATCAAGCAAGCCTCTAACCTGGCATTTAATTTCAAGAAACCAACTTATTTATCTTCAATATCAAGCAACAACTTACCTACACTTAACCTTAAACGAGCAACTTACTTGCCCTCAATATCAAGATAGAAAGAAACTTACCTGGCCTTCATATCAAGTAAGCTATTTGCCTTGCCATAACATCAAGAGGGGAACTTACCACTTACTTAATGTTGAGATCAAGCTAGTAATTTTCCATATTCTCAATATCAAGCAAGCATATTGGCTCGAATAAGTATCAAGTGAGCAATTTACCTGGCCTTCATATCAAGAAGCAACTTATTTAGTCTTCATATCAAGCATGCAACTTTCCTGCCTTAAATATCAATCAAGAATCCTACTTAGCTTTAATATCAAACAAGAGGTTGACCTAGCCTTCAAATCAATGAGCAACCTACGTGGTTTTCATAACAAACAAGCAACTTACCTGTCTTAAATATCAAGCAAAATATTTTACTTGACGTTTATATTAAGTGAGCAGATTACCTGGCCTTCATATCAAGCGAGCAACTTATCTGGCTCTCATATCAAGCGAGCAACTCATCAGGCCTTCATATCAAGCGAGCAACTCATCTGGCCTTCATATCAAGTGAGCAGCTTACCTGGCCTTCATATCAAGCGAGCAGCTTACCTGGCCTTCATATCAAGCGAGAAACTCATCTGGCCTCCATATCAGGCTAGCAACTTACTCTGCCTTAACATTAAGTGAGCAACTTATCTGGTTTTAATTTCAAGCACGAATTTTACCTGCCTTCATATCAAGCAAGCAATTTGCCTGGTTTTTATATCAGGTAAGCAACGTATCTGGCATCTATTATATCAAGCAAACAGCTTACCTGGGATGTCCTACTATACAGCCAAGCCTTAGCATATGGCGAGCTACTTGCTTGGCATTAAGATTCTATCGATGGATGTGAGAAGTACATTGGCTTATACTAATTAGGAAAACTAGAACATTAGAAGTAAAACTAAAGGAAAGAAAATATGCTAAAGCATGGTTAAGTGACGCATGAGAGGGACAAGTAAGAAACCTTTTATATATGCATTTACTTAATTCACCTCCCAGGTGGTAGGAGGAGATATGTAAGAAGTAGGTGTTTCGGTGGGAAAGATCTGCTGAGCCTTTTCGGATACTAATCGATTTCCGAAAATCCATTGACGACTATATATTCGGGAGAGAAATTGCCTTCGTCTATAAAGTACTGAGGCATCTATATCATAGATCTGTCTCTATACATTTTCAAGGGATTCTATCTATCGCCTATCTATCTATCATAGATACATGCTTTCATTTCACCCTAGCTAGGAGCTAATAACAGCTAGTGGATATACTTCTGGGTCGTCTAAACCTCCTAAACTTTAGCTTTGATGGGCACTAGTATGGTTTAGCCAATGTATCATACGAGTGGCGGGTTTCATTTCCACACCTCCAAAGTTCCAGTTTCTAATGTACACAAGCATACACACATGCATATATATATATATATATATGCATACAACATACATATATGTGTTTGGAGTTTGAAAATTTAATTACAAACCAAAATTGTATATCGTAAACTTTTTTTTTTTTATACCATAAACAGATATTTTTTGTTTTTTGTATTTTTCTGGTGGAGCCAAAATAATCCCTCAGGAATTTTCCGGCTCAAGTTTTTTCTCGTTAATATTTATCATAGAAATTAGACCCCGAAGTAAAAAATTGTTTATTTCATGAATAATTAAGTATATTATTATTATTATTATTATTATTATTATTATTATTATTATTATTATTATTATTATTATTATTATTATTATTATTATTATTATTATTATTATTAATTCTAGTATTATCCTATACAGATTGTTTCTCCACCTTGTATAAATGCTTTCTGTTTCAGAAAAGAAAGAAATGAACAAAGAAATAGATGAATAAGAAAATGAAAGAAGATAAGTGATACTCTCAGACTTACTACACATCTCAGAACATTCGGTCTTTAGAAGATAACATTCAAATTAGACCCTTTTACCACAAATTAACTTTACTGTCCAGCTCCTCTGTCTGTCTGTACTTAACAAACTGTATTCTCGTCTCTTGAAGTACATAATAATAATTAATTAGATAGAATTAATGGTTGAAGTTTTATAATAATAATAATAATAATAATAATAATAATAATAATAATAATAATAATAATAATAATAATAATAATAATAATAATTAGATAGAATTAACCGTTGGAGATTTTTAATTGTCAAAACTCAAACATGATTTTTCTATGTATTTTTTTTCCTCAAAAATAAAGAATTCTTCAATTTATTATTTGAAACTTTTCAGTGGTAAATTATACATAAATCAACCTCTCTCTCTCTCTCTCTCTCTCTCTCTCTCTCTCTCTCATCTTTTTATAGCGGCCTTAACTGGAAGCTTTTGAGCCTTAAGACTTGAAAAATAGGATTAGCAGTTTCTGGTCTTCTCTATCAAGAGTTTAACTTTTGTTTTTCTAGAATTTCGAATACTTAGTTCCTCAAACAACAACAACAACAACAAAAACAATAATAACAAATAATAATGATAATAATAATAATAATAATAATAATAATAATAATAATAATAATAATAATAATAATAATAATTGATAATAGTTAATGTCAATTAATAATATTAATTATAATTAATAATAATCAATAGCAATTAATAATAATAATAATAATAATAATAATAATAATAATAATAATAATAATAATAACAATAACAATAAATCCTTTAGGGAGCAAACAAGAACAAATGTAAAAAATATTGTTTATTTCAGGAACAAAATCCCATTTTCACTTTTGATTGGAACTTTTATGATAAATATTCCCGATTAAAACTTAGGTCGATTAAATCCTTAAGGATTATTTGAGTTTCGCCAGAAAGAGAAAGTTTTTAAATACTTTTATTCTATGGAGGTCCTTGTTTTGTTGACACATTTGTATTCCTTGGAATTCTATGCACAACTTCATACGGCTTGAACGTCTTCTTAACTTGATATTCTTGGACTATAAGAGTCTCCTGATATATCTGAGATGATGATGATGAAGGCTCAGTGGATCTTCCCCACTCGAAGATCTTTCTCCTCTCCACATCTCTCCCTGAGAGGTGTCAGATCTACGGTCAAAGATGTAAGAAAAACAAGAGAAGAAGCAGAAGAAAAGTGAATACATTCCATAGCAGGAGTCCTCTTAGCTAAGCATCATTTACTGAAGCCTCAATACGATATCATCATTTTCTTCCCTCTGATTTGTTAATATCTGTACGTTTCCTATCTTTATTCATCGATTGAATATTATTGTCTGATAAGTTCCTTGGTTGATATTAAGATCAGGTTAGTTGCTTGCATTACTAAATCAACATCAAAAGTATGAGAGAGAGAGAGAGAGAGAGAGAGAGAGAGAGAGAGAGAGATGATTATGCCAGAAACTATTTTTCAATGGATTGCGATAAAATTATTTAATTAAAACTGCGTAGAGGAGCTAGACAGTTAAATTCGGTTTTAGTCAAAGGCTCAACACTACCCAGTATTCTAGAAGTTTTCTTCCATCTGTAATCAGATTGTGGAATGATCTTCCTAATGAGGCAGTTGAATCGGTAGTACTTCAGAAGTTCAATCGAATTAGTGGAACTTCAGAAGTTCAATCTTGCAACGAATATTTTTATGCTTAACAGGTTTATACAAATATCTCTTCTTAGTTTATATACGAAAGATCTATTTTAGTTTGTTTATAATCTTGAGATATTCTATTTTCTTTACTTCTTATGTAGTATACTTATTTACTCTCCTCTCTGGACTATTTTTTTTTTCTGTTAGAACCCTTGGCCTTATAGCATTTTGGTTTTCCAGCTAGGGCTGTAGCTTTGTTAGTAATAGTATTGATAATAATAATAATTTGACAGTTGTTTCGTATGAAGAGGAAATATGCCAAGATGTTTGAATAGTCTTGTGATATTTCCTACAATATAAAAGAGGTTTCCTTATACTTAGGGATTTTCTTCAGAAAATACTACATATCATATAAGATTTTCAATTTTGCATAACGGATTGCAAAATCTACAGTATAGTTTGTGTCGCAGAATTTCAGCCAGCCGCTCCTTCATTAATCAGTGGAAATTCTTGCATTAGTGTGGCATTGAATCCTTTATATTACATGGAAGAAATTATATTGACTTACATTGGTCTGCTTCTTTCATTTTCTTATGGTTAAACCTCGAGTTCGTTACACGTAGACTTTCTGTATTACACACAGAAAAAAAATAAGTATTTGAATTTGAATATGATTTTGGTAAAAAAAAATATTCTGACTTGATTCAGTGAGAGAAATCCGATTAATCTTTAATCTGAAAATCGAAAGATTAATTCTCCTTCGAGGGAGATGTCCTTGAAGAGATTCAGTCCCTGGAAGTTATTCTTCAGCATGATGACTTTGCCTCAATGACTCTGGATCAATGACTTATTTGACAAACCTTTTGTCTTCTGAAGCTCCCCTCTTTTTTTGGCAGATCTGCCTCTTGGGTGAAGATGATCAATGTCCTTCTAAAAGTTTAATCTAATGAAGGCTTTAGGTGTTTTCTGTTTCATTCCTTAGTTCCTCTGTTGAGTTCAGCAATGAATCTGGCAGTTAGTCAGCTAGGTGGGTCATAGCCAGGGTTAGTTAGCAGTTTAAAGTTAGCAACATCATTTAATCATTCACTCTATTTAAAATTCATTATTCACACTTCACTGCCATATATGAATTTGTCCAACATTTCATTCTTAACTTAATTTATAACTTATTTCTACAGAGGAAAATTAGTTCAACAAAGCCTTTTTATCTAATTCCCAAAACAAAGACTTGATACAACAGTGTAATTATGAAGATTTATATTCTGGTATTGATGTTGGCCCAGATTTCCCATCAATGGGTCAATGTGATTTGAGGACCCGTTAGTTCACTTGATGAGTCATTAACAGCCAATCTCTGGTCCACCCAAATCCTAGATAGAAGAGGGGCTTGGGTACTGATGAAATTTTATCTAATATGTTTATAGAGGAATCGTGACTGAGGCCTGACCTATACCTGTATTTAATGTCTGTATTATTGATGTTATGATTCTTTTATTTAGAATAAGAAAATAAATAGACTTCAAGTCCTATCCCAAAGACGTTCCGTACCATACTGAACTGTATAATTACATATAGGATTAGCCTAGTTTGACACCAGGCTATTCTAACCATGTAGTAAATCGTCTATATGATTTTGTTGTGATAAACAGGAGGGAATATATATGTAGTCAATTTAATCTAATAAAATTATCATTATCAATTAACTTCCAGTTGCATAAGGGAGATCCTTCATTGAAAAGCCAATTCCACATCTGATCTTTCAATCACATTGATCTAAATCCCATTTTTCTTCTTCTTCTTCTACTTCTTCTTCTTCTTCTTCTTCTCTCTTCTTCTTCTTCTTCTTCTTCTTCTTCTTCTTCTTCTTCTTCTTCTTCTTCTTCTTCTTTAACTTTCAACTGCCATAACCAAGATTTGTCTGCATGTTTTGGCAGACATTAAGAAATGGATCTTCGAAAGGAAAACACATAATGAACGAGACAAAGATTGAGGAGGTTCAGATGGAATTGGCATCTTTGCATTATGGTTTTGACTCTCTCTCTCTCTCTCTCTCTCTCTCTCTCTCTCTCTCTCTCTCTCCCTTGGCTATTAATCCATGGGGAATCTGAAGATGCAGTCAACTAGTGTGAACCCTTGTGTAAGTTATATATCTGTGGTCAAGAGAAGGTGGATGTTTTCGGCCTTCTTCAGCCACACATTGCAATGGTAAGGCAACTTAAAAAGCTTAATTATAACAAGGAAATATATGTCATCTTTTAAACCAATAAAGAAATAAGCAAGAAAAACTACAATGCTAAAATACTACTACTACTAATAACAATTAATAATAATAGAGGATTGTCCTGGGCTGGACAACGGACCAATCTATACATTAAGAATATCACTTGTAGAAAACAGTTTTAGAATATTGGAGAAAATATTCAAAATCATTATCAACATAAATCTGGTCCCAATGCAATCCAACATCTGATCTTTCAATCATATTCAATGAAAATCTCGTTTTTCTTCCTCGACTTCCATCTGCCACAACTAATATTTTCCTTTGGAAGAATTCCTCCAACGGGTTCCAGAGATATTAAGAAATGGATCTGGAAAGGGAATCATCTTTTTATTTTGTCCTTCAGGGATACTTTATCTCTGATGGTTGGGGAACACAAATGAAAAATGAAAAAGTCAAAACATTTCAGCTGTGCATGATATTACCATTATTACTAAAACAAGATTAGTATGCAAATTAAAACAAAATTTAGAATAATTGATAGATTTCCTGAATAAAATTTCAGCAAATATATGTATATATATATATAGATATATATATATATATATATATAGATATATATATATATATATATATAGATATATATATATATATATATACACACACACACACACACACACACATATATATATATATATATATATACTTTTTCTCACAGAAAAATAGATTCAGAAAAATGTTTGCTTACGCCATTTGTTGTTTTATGATTCTGTAGGTCAGAGGTACCTGAATAATTCAGTTCTGTCTTTTGAGAAAAAGGAAGAGAATAGCTTTTGGATTTTTCTGAAAAAAAGAAAACAATACAATTGATCCCACAATAAAGTGCGGAAAATGTTACATTCTATAGTGCCATTTTTTATTTCATTTTTTTATTTTATTTTATTGGTAAGGGACTTACATGTTTTCCTATCTATCTATCTATGTATATATGTATATGATATATATATATATATATATTTATATTTATATATATATATATATATATATAATTGTCTATATATATGCATACATATATATACATAACACACTTTTATGTGTGTGTATATATATATATATATACATATATATATGTACATATATATATATATATATATATATAAATTAACTGTATATATATATATATATATATATATAAATATATATAAATTAACTGTAAATATATGTCTATATTACATGTCCTAAACCATTGTTAGAAGAAAATGAATTGTGGTCTAACCTTTCATGCACGTCTACCTATGATGTGGGACGTCTCATCCTTCACCCTAAAAGGGGTCATGTCCCCTATTAGAGGCTTTGTAATGTAGGTCCTAATTAGGAGATATTTCATTCACATTGTCAGACAGTACTCCATTTGCTCTACATAGTTTGCTGTCTGTGTTTCAAATAGCTTCAGTATTGCAATAGGCACAGACGTCGATCACTGGTTCAATAATTCAGAGACAGAACATTATTCGAATATGTTTCCTGGTGCCAGACTCTACGCCCAAGTTAGGACCTGGGAGACCAAGCAATGGCGGCCGATTTCAACTGAGAAGAACTATGATCAGTTTTCTTATAGATGTGCCTCGTGGGAGTTGATAAAACCTATGCACACAGAAAATGTCGATAAATAAAAGTAAATAGAAAAAATACCAAGTAGAATAAAAGAGAAATTCGATGTGATGTCAATAAACTTCAGAATTTATCTATTGATGGGATGACGTCTCTCTGGGATATACCGGAGGATTCAGAGAGGGAAAAACATCCATTTTGATGTGAGATTAAAGATAGACTCTCTCTCTCTCTCTCTCTCTCTCTCTCTCTCTCTCTCTCTTTGAGGTTACTTGCATTCTTAAATATAGTAACAGGAAAATCATTTGATCTCAGAGCCAAATTATTTCCTTTATGGTGAGCCAAATCAATTTTATACCATTCCACGGAATTTCTGTCCGCCATCCACTCACTCCCTATCAGTCTGGGCCTTTGGACCTTTGAATTTTTGAGCCCATAGAAAGGCTCCAGTGGGGCCTTTACTGCCTAAGCTGAGATTTCCTGTAGCGAAAGTTGGCAAAGGAGGCTTCTGTGTGGAATTTCTTTGCCATATGAGTTTGTACTGAAGCTGAGAATTTTCGGAGTCGAGGCTTAAAGATCCAACTCTGAAGACACGAAAAAGGTTATCCTGATGCCATCCATGCAAGTTTGCCCTATACACTTTGGAAAAGGTAGTATTAGAGAGCTGGAGGTTTGCTTCTTGACCATAATTTGCTATGACACATTTCCTCAGCATATAATTAAGTCTTATTCCCTTAATGACATATTTTTTAAGTCTGATTTCAGAATTAAATGGAAATGAGAACATGTTGGTTAGGGCATATATATTTCTTCTCCTGCCCACATATCCCCGAACACCAGGGATAAACAGATTCCCCAGAGGATTTTTTCAGATTTAATAATGTTTTTCATATATTCATATAATACATATCGATTTTGCTCTGCCTCGGGATCAGAGACCAAAAGGGACACCAACGTTATGAAAATAGCTTTTGGTGTGTCAAGGAATCGAACCCGGACCCAAGAAACTGAGGTTCCAGTGACTTACCACTTTGCAGTTGCTCTTTAAAGTCAATGTGGAGGCAGCTGGGAACTGAACATAATCTGTAAAGACATTAATGTAGTGCCTACAGTGCACCGCATGAAGGATGCGGAAAGCCCTATCCCATTGTGAAAGATGAATTGTTTGAGAATGAAAATTATTATCAATGAGTTTTGAAAACCAAAAATAAATAGCCTTAGTATATATGATAATGATATTAAATGCATTAAAAAGCTTAAATATTGTAATTACCAATTCAAATCACCAGGGAGCAAAAAGTCCAAGATTTAATAACTTTTCAGGAATCTTAAATATTCTTCGTCCTTCAATAAAACTTGTAATTTCGTTTATAATCCTTCTTCTATTTTTCTTATTGAACAAATTCTTTCTGAACGATAAGTTAAGGAAAATCTCCAATAGATTTCACTCGTTTCTTGATATATACAACAACGTATTGATGAGATCGTCTCCAGAATCGACCATTAATAAAACCTTTTGATATTTCGAGGCCAAAGATCAGAGCCTGAGGTGCTTAATAGATCGAACTTGGGATTCTCTTTCGAAGTTCCCCAAGGGAATGGGTGTGGAGGGAGGGGAGCTCCATTCTCCTGTGAAAGGTCACCTTAAAATGCTGTTTGGTATTTTCTTTGTTGAAGATTATTCAAAATTGATTTTATTAAGATGTTGGGCTGATTTTATTTTGAAATCGTATTAACGTTGAATGACAAATATTGGACTGACGTTGATTGATTATCATTTATAAGATTTTAGACTTTCCTGAAGTTGAAAAAAACTAATAAAAAAATATCAGTTTAAAGACTACGTATTTTAATTAATAATACTCACTGGTATTGTGTCTTTGTTATGATAATACACTGAAACTAATGTTGTGTTTGTCAAAAACAAAGAAAGCGGTTTACACTCTTGTCTTTGGAAACCGAGAGTCCCATCAGAGAGAAATATTCGCTCCAATGAAATGAAATAATTTCCCACTAAGTCTTTTGGCATGAAAATTTTCTTTTGCATCACGTCTTTTTCTTATTGAAATCTCTAACATCTTCTTCTTCTTCTTCTTCTTCTTCTTCTTCTTCTTCTTCTTCTTCTTCTTCTTCTTCTTCTTCTTCTTCTTCTTCATAAAAAAACAAAAATGAAAACTATAATATTTTAACGGGGGAGTTTCCTGCTGCTTCTGGTTCCGTGCTAAAAGGGCGTCGTCACCTTCCTTCTTCTTCTGAAGGACTCCTCAACAAAATCTGAGGAAGAAGAAGAAGAAGAAGAGAAATGTCGAGAGACGTTTTAAAAGGAGCAATCCATCTTCATCTTCTTTCCTTTCGGGAAATGTGTTCCTACTTTGCTTTCCATAACATTATGTAAACAGACGAAATATTTCACTCCCACCAAGTGCATTTTCCTCACTGACGGAAAACTATTTTTCCTATTAGAGTTTTGCCAAGTCGAAAAGGACTTATTTTGAAAATGTACTTATTCAATGCGTTTTAGCTCTCTCTCTCTCTCTCTCTCTCTCTCTCTCTCTCTCTCTGTTACGTAAATTTTGACCACGAATGGAGAGATTCAATCAAAGAATCAGTTGATAAGGTTCGAATGTTAGTTTCTCTCTTATGAAAAGTATCACATTTTGATCAGTGGTTGTCAAGTGATGTTCTCGTTGGTTCGTGTGTTTGTTTGTTAATTATTTGTTACCGATATGAACTCGTGCGTATAGCAGCTTTTAAATAAGAAAAAGAATTAACCCATTAAACTTATAAGGATCACACATCATGCCTTGATGGTTTGGAAATAATGAAATGAAAATCTCAAAGATATCTTTATATCTAATTTCTATATCTAATTTTGCAATATACCGATGAAAAGTAATTAAAACAATCATAGTAATTAATACTGAACGCGTGACATGGCTCAAGTCTTGTAATTACCAATTCACGTCAGCAGGAACCAGCCCAGTCTCTGTCCACACATTTAATGCTCCTTCAGCAAATTAGAATATTCATCGTCACTCAATAATTCAGATATATAGTCTACATTTTCATCCTTCCTTTACTTTTTTTGACAATTTAACAAATCCCTATTGAAGGAAGAATTAAGAAAGATCTTATAGGTTTCGATCATCTCTTCACTTGCATAACGAATTGATGATATCTTATCCAGTATCATCATCAATACAGCTTTTGGTGTTCCAATGTCTATAGTGTTGAAAGGATCGAACTTAGACTTCTTTCTCAGAATCTACAAAGGGGAGTAGCGGGGTGGATGGGTGGGTTGGATGTCCCGTGAAAGGCTAGTTCTATTTACCGCTTCGTATTTTCTTTTTTCCAAGTTTACTTAAATAGATTTTTTAAGATTTGGAGATTTCTTCATTTGGAGATCATATTTATGTTTCATGACAGATATTGGATTGGCATTGATTGATTATCATTTATTAGTTGTTAGAGTTATTAAATTCTTCTTTACTTGAAAAAAAGAGAAAAAACTCATTTAATTGTTCCTTGTCAAAATAATACATTTTGACTCCTGCTGTGTTGATTGAAGCAAAAATACAATAAAGTAAAGTTAATTAAGATTAAAGATCCGAATGGAAAAAAGATCTCTGAATTGGAACCAAAATCTCCGGAATAACATTCATTCTGTGAATAAAAGTTAATCTCTGAATGGAAACCTAATCCTGGAAATCAAGTCTAATCAACGATTGGAAGAATCCAATCCCCAAAGACACAGGGGCTGACCGGAAGTGCCAATCAGGAACTGGCAGAGAAAGATGATTGGGATTGGGAGGCGAATGCGAAAGACTAAAGAGATCTTGGAATGAGTCACATGAAAGACACAGGTGAATCTTTCTCCTCTTAATTGCTTTCGAAATGAGAGGAAATGTGGAGGGTAATGAATGGAAAATGATAGAGAGAGAGAGAGAGAGAGAGAGAGAGAGAGAGAGAGAGAGAGAGAGTGTGTGTATGTGTTTACTACTCTTGCATGTTCAAAGCCAAAACAATTTTAGGAAACTCGACGCCTAACCTCAGAATAACCTTTCTGCCATCTGTCTATGATTCGCCTCTTTTAAGATATAGAATCTTTGTTTACTCGGTTGTGTTTTGGTTTACACTTTATGCGTCCTGTTTGCTTTAAAGGCCGGGAAAGAGGCGATGCCCATATGGGTCAATATCAAATGGGATGAGAGATGAAAGGGAGGGAGGGAGGCCTCGAGGGCATGGCCTGAGAGTTAGGAGAGGTGCATCTTGGTTCTAAGGACTTAATCTAATTCATAAAGTCATTCAAAAGGTAATTTTAGTGAGTCAAAGTTACCAGAATTACAGACGTCATTCACGAATTCTGGTATCTTGGAAAGAGGATAGTTACCATCACCATCCTGGCACCCAGAGAGTAAAGGTTGTATGAATGGAACATTGGAAGTCGTGGACTAATTGGGATTAAGCTTATGCTTATGCAGGATAGAATAGGGACAATTAATATCCCGTGACAAATGTTAATAAATACTCTATTAATCACTTCTATCCATAATCATGTTGGTGAGCAAATGATTACATGTCCTGGCGAACCTATACCTGAGTGTTGAGTCTTCCTTTTCCATTACATTGTCTCGTTCTGTTTCTACTATGAATAATTTCCAGTTCATCTCACCCTGACGCCTACTTTCTACTTTTCCTCATCATCCTATCTTCTTTAGGAAACCTCCCACACTTCATCTATTCTTCAAATCCTCTGACCTTTATCCTTCTCCCATATGCTGAAGTACTTCGACATCTCGTCCCTCTAAGGTATCGCAACCATAGATGTTTATTAGTACATAAAATAGGAAGTTAAAGTCCCATAGAAATAACCTTATTCCTTATCTCGATTGTATAATTCATTTGTGTATTTTGATCCAGAGCTAAATTCTACTTGATGTCCACAGAGCTTCTTTTAGCACGACCTCTGGATGGAGGAATTGGAGCAGTTTTGGATGATAAAGGAATTTTGAAGAAATGGACAAACTGTGAAGCGGTACACTAGTGAACAAATAAGGGAGTCAAGAATGAAGTGAGAGGGTGAGGTAGAGGGAGAGGGGGGAGTGTTCTGTAGCTGAAGCCTCATTGAGAATTAGTCATAGTTAAACCGGAGCGATGTTGATGATGCCTTTAGGACGGCTCTCCTCCTAATTACTACAGATCCTCGTGAAGAGTAAGCAACAGGAAGTGTCTCCTCAGGCCAATTATACTCAGGAGGGAGCTTTAAGTTTTCTCTCTCTCTCTGTCTGTCTGTCTGTCTCTCTCTCTCTCTCTCTCTCTCTCTCTCTCTCTCTCTCTCTTCTTTTGCATATCAGCTACCATACATAAATGATTTCTAAACCCAAATGTCTCTATCAACCCAGAGGAATTCAGTCCTTACTCCGGGATAGAAGGAAGACTAAAATACTTTGACCACTTCAGTCTTAGCGATTGTCTCAATACATTTTATTTCATAGAGAAAGTTCAACGTAAATATTGACTTCCCAAAATGTTTGCTAAAGAATGAATGTATAATTCACACATAACCTCAGATGCAAGACTAAATTGTTTATACATCATCTCAATTGAATAAAGATAAACAAATACACACACACACATACCTTCCCTTTCCAATTAGAATTAATCTCTGTACACTTATCAGTTCTTATGAAAACATTGGCTTTATTTCCCTCTTATCCAAAGGAACATGCTTTGTTTTCGTCCTGAAGTAAACAAGTAAATAACTGATCATTTCAGATGGGTCTGACACCTTCCATGACACAAGGAACACGGAGGAAAGTGATCAGTTATGCAAATTCCTTGACCTGATTCTTGTTTAGATCTAAAATTGGGAGACGTCGATTGATCTAAAGATTGGAATCGACAATGACGATCTCGGGTCGATTGACGTAGTCGAGAGAGGATTTGGACCATGGTGCCTGGTGTTGGGCACAAGGAGGCTATTCAGCACCCGAATTAAAGTGAGAATTAGAACGACTTTCATCAATTCTGTTGCCGGCGTAGAAGGGTTTAGAGGTTTTATAGAATATAGGTCCTTTGGTCATGTGTTGTACTGTAAAGTTAGAGTTAAGAGAGGAGGGTCAGGGAGAGGGAAGAAAGGTAGAAGGCTATTTAGTGGGTGTGAAGAACTTATGTAATGCTTACAGTGTGCCACAATACGAAATAAAGAAAAATGTTGCTCCAATAAAACTTGACCAGAATTCGAGAAGAAGAAGAAGAAGAAAAAGAAGAAAGAAATATACAAACAATATCTGGAATGAGACATTTTAGCAGATCCCCGAAATAGCAAAGAAAGATGAGGAAAAAATTGTTTTTAACTTCCGGTTAGAGGAAAATGCAGAGCGTAGAGTCTCGGGCCTTTTACATTATACCCGAGGACGAGGAACTCGGTCCCGAGGGACATTGGGTGAACGAGAGGCAACTAAAAACGAAAAAGAGCTTTCTTTTAGAGAGAGAGAGAGAGAGAGAGAGAGAGAGGAGAGAGGGAGAGAGAGAGAGAGAGAGAGGAGAGAGAGAGAGGAGAAGGAATGTTATATTTTTAGTTCTTACAGTAGAATCCGCCATTGTTAAATTACCTTTGAAAATACCAGTTGTTCTTGTCATCAGTCCCAGCCACAAAGACGTTATGTATCGGTGTACGTTTTGGTCACGAAACTTTTGTTCTGGTAAATTATTAATGATTTCAAGAAGTTTGAAACTCAATACAGATGAGGAAGTTACTCTAGAAATGGAAAGGAAAAAGATAAAAGTAGATGATGCAACTGACAAAAAAAAAAAAAAAAAAAAAAATTAATTATGTCTAACACGTCAACTTTGGTTTTATTTTGTCTATTCATTCAAAGTTTCACCAAAGTTAATGGAAAAATAGATAACTCAGGCTTACGCAAAAGAAAAATGTATAACTTGTGACAGAATGTAAAGAGAATTAACAATGACATTACGGATGTAAACAACTCTCTCTCTCTCTCTCTCTCTCTCTCTCTCTCTCTCTCTCTCTCTCTCTCCTCTCTCTCTCTCTCTCTCTGACAGTTTAGTACCTAAGATTTTGATGAGATGAGCAAGTTTTGCTTCCTCTCCTCTGAGAACAGATAATCCTCACACATAGTAATATTGAACTTTCTTGGGATTGCAATGGCGCCGGTGACTCCCTCTTTCAAAATAATTACAGTTTCATTCGCTTACGGACTGCCAACGCAAGAGCCCGTGTCTTGCATAAGGCAAGGCGATGTTAACACACACACACACACACACACACGCCGGTGAGTGTTATCTCTTTTGCTTCTTCTGCCAAAAAAACGGAAGTGGTTGTTCGTTTTATTTGGTATTTAGTCTGTAAGCGAAGCTCACTTGTGGCTGTTGGCTCGTTACAGCCTTATCTCGTCTTTGGTCCAAGTGAATCAACCCTTTCGACCTGTTTGCCTTCGAGGTCAAATATGACTAGAAACACTGCTGGGAAAATAGGTCAAAGGTCGTAACTCTCCCCATGGTCATAGTTTCTTCTCATCCCGGGTTTGGTGCGATAAGGGCAGATCAGTGCCTTTTCGAAACAGGACAAACAAAATATTCAATGTTTTTGTTTACTTTTTAATCATTCTAAAATATTGCTTGTTTGGAGCTTTTGAGTTTATGATTCTGAAAGCACCAAAGAGGTTTCTTTTATTCAAAACAGGATATGAAAAGGTACGATTATTACCTGAAAATGTGGTGTTCTCAGACATGACAAAGATGACACACTCCATAGGGATCAAAAGCGTAAAAACTTTTAATTATCAATTGAAATGTCTTTAACTTATGGAAGGGGTCGTGCATGACCCATCACAACCTATCCAGGGGTTTATAAATTATAAGATTATTAACACAGGGTGCTTTTGTGATATGATAATTAATCTTTTAATACATAAGAAGTCGAAATAAAATGATAAAATTAAGATATTGGAAAAAAAATTTATGGTTAATTTCATTTCAAACATTCGTTCATTAGTCCACTAAGTGTGAATGGACACCAACTGGATGGAGTCAAGAGGAAAGGTGTGGGGCTCTGAACCCATCCACGAGCACAGACATATATATATATATATATATATAATATATATATATATATATATATATATATATATATGTGTATATATATATATATATATATATATATATATATATATATATATGTATATATATATATATATATATATATATATATATATATATATATATATATATATATATATATATATATATATATATATATATATATATATAAGGGCTTGGCTCATTTGGTGCCACTTGCATCTATCAAGAGGATTAGTGTAGGGAAAAAAATTATGAATATATCGTTTAGGAAAAGTGTATGGACTTACACACACACACACACACATACACACACTCATATATATATATATATACATACATACATACGTGAGAGAAAGAGAGGGACAAAGAAAAATATAATAACTTCCTCTGGGATCTAATATTGTCTATTTTTTCTCTAAAGTTCCAACGAAAATGTTGTGTTCTGTGAAGACGTCCAAAATTATTCTTTCCTCTTAACGCTAACACTGAAGTCAAAATGCTCTGGAAGGGTTAATGAGAGAGAGAGAGAGAGGAGAGAGAGAGAGAGAGAGAGAGAGAGAGAGAGAGAGAGAGAGAGAGAGAGAGAGGTCTGTTCTTTTAGTCCCTTAATCTCAAAAACTATTACTTATAAGTATCAACACATAATTAATCTATTAAAATCATTTATCAATATTTTCAATATGAATTTTCTTTCTCTATTGAAATAGATAATTGAACAAATAAATAAAACAAATATTAAGTCAATAAATGTAGGTATGTTTTCTGAACATTGATCTGTTCATCACTTTTGTCAATAATTGTATTTTTTAAAACATGTCACAGTTTGTCAATCCTCATTAAACATCCACAACATTCCTCCAATTTTCTGAAATATCTTTTGTTTTGCGTCAGTCGCTTTATTTTTCAAACGGCCAGTCCGATGACTCATACTATAATCACTTTTTAGGAATTCGGAAACTACTGGGAAAATTTGAAGAATATCTTTTGCTCTGTCACTCTATTTTGATATATTTTATATATTCTAAAATATCTTTTGTTCTCTGTCTCTCACTTTATTTTTATATATTTCTGAGATCGTTCTTCAAATGGGCCAGACAGATGAGTTACAAAGTCACTGATCACATTTACATTTAGGAAATTCAAGAACTAATTTGATACAATTAATCTATGCTTCATTATCACTATTATTATTATTATTATTATCATTATTAAGAATACTAAAGTTATCTCTGTCCGTATTCTTATTTACTATAATTATCATTACAAATTATTCCATTATTTCTATTACTAATATTACAATACTATTATTATTAGAATAATCATTATAAATATCATTAGTATTATCATTCAGCCGAACTAACATGTACTAAGTAACAGCACACAACAGTAGCAACAGAATGTTGAATAGCCATTAAATAATCAATATTAAATATTAAATACGTGTATCTTAAATCATAAATGCAGCTGATTTTGTACTCCTAATGGACAATAATAATCTATTTCTTATTAGCTAAACTGTTTAAGCAAAAGCCGAGCGTAACAAAAAATACCAGAGCAGTGATATTCAAGTAATTTGTATATCGAAGTTGGAAATAGGCGAGTGAATAATAATAATAATAATAATAATAATAATAATAATTATAATAATAATAATAATAATAATAATAATAATAATAATAATAATAATAACTTTCAAATCATTACATAAATTATCATACAAAAAGTGAAACTTTATCCTCCTTTGAGAAGAAGAAACGTCTAAAAAATCATGAAGTTCACATTTAATGTACCATGAACTAGGAAATGTGAAAACTAATTAATCTTTTGGTCGCAAATTAGGGCCTCTCTCTCTCTCTCTCTCTCTCTCTCTCTTCTCTCTCTCTCCTCTCTCTCTCTCTCTCTCTCTCTCTGGTATATTTACCCTCCAAAGTGGTCCCTCTTATCATATATATGCTCCTTTTACTCTTTTCAGTTCTCCTTTCTTATCAATATTATCTTCTCGCTTTCACAGACTCATATAGCTTCTCTATTCTTCCCTTCTACCTATCCCTCCCTCCCCCCCCCCCCCCCTTTCCTGGGAGGAAGGAAACCCTCGAACAAAAATGCCCTGTCAAAAAAACGTTGGAGTCTCTTTGATGTTGAACGTTTATAGGGTCAAATATGCACGGCCCCTCTCTCTCTCTCTCTCTCTCTCTCTCTCTCTCTCTCTCTCTCTCTCTCTCTCTCGTATTTAATTTGCTCCTCCATACGACAGACGATGTATGATCAATCAAGTGAGACAGTAACACTGCAGATAAGGGCCATCTTGTCATCCATAATCAGATGATAACTTCTGAGGCAATAATCAACCTTTGTGCCAAAAAGGACCAGGTCCAAAGTAGAGCTGGGCATCAGGATGAATCTCTTCTGATATATGAGTAAATCTGGGTAGGATTTACAAGAGGGAGATCTCAGTTGAAGATTTTTATAATAGCGAATAATGTAAATGAGTTAATGCTGCAGGTGATGTGTGTACTCGTTTTACATAGTTGAATTATTCGTACTTTAGTAATGTCCATTATTATTTTGTTCCTAATTATTTTACAACAAAATTTTACGAAAGGTAAAAAATAGAAAATCTACGAAAATAATATCATCATGTAAGTTAATGACAACATATTCAGATATTGTCCACAGATATTCTATACCTGGTTAATATAGAACGAGAATTAAAAAAAATTAGGATTGTGTACGCATCACCTTTGTGATCTCTCTCTCTCTCTCTCTCTCTCTCTCTCTCTCTCTCTCTCTCTCTCCTTGTTATTATCTGGGAAAAAGTCGAGGTTCGACGAGAACAGAGAACAAAAGAAATATCTCTCCAGTAAATTTTCTTCGTTCATTTCTTTTTTTTTATAGTAAGATTTTTGTCTAACCTCAGAAACTGCGACGCCTTTCTACTTTAATGAAGGGGAGGAGGAGGTGTTGAAGGAAACAGAAAAAAGTCGGAATTCTGTAGACGAGATTGAGAGGCCATTTGAGAGTTCATGTGTCAACACACCTTTCTCAGGGTTTGATTGACAGGCTGATGGGGGAGAGGATTGACAGGTTTTAAGAATCTTGTCAAGACGGGAGCCAGAGGTACTGAAGGATCCATTGATTAGATATGATATTACAGGATCTCCTTTTGATGAATAATTTATCTATAAATACAGATCAAGATGAAAAAATCCATGCATTGGAAGACGAATTCAAAACATCAGCTTTGTTCTAAATCTTGTTTTAAGAATAATCCATCAATGGGGTCGGGGAGGCCATTCAACGGGGGTGGGGGTGGGGGTGGGGGAGGCGGAAGAAAGTCTGATGGAATAGAGGTAAAATGAAAGGTTAAAATGTGGGTGAATATAGAACACAAGAACCCTTTAGTATTGCTTACAGCCCTTTGCATGAGGTGCACTGACGACACTGCATCACGAAACTGCTATAATTCAAGCCGCTTACTTCTACCAATTGTAGTTTTAGTAGATAACTTGCTAGAATAGATACTTCTGTTCTGTCAAAACTAAGTCAGAGAAAATACAACTAAATGCAGATTAAAAACAGCAACGCTGACTGTCAATGAGAGTTGGGTAAGGAATGAAACATTTCTATGAGGTTATGTGGAATCTTCCATCCATCTTTGCATCTCTGCCTTGGACACAAGTCAAGTTGAAGCTTCTATGGAAGATCCTGATCTGAGTAGATATCTGATTTGCCTTGTACGGGATTTCAATTGTAGAGTTAGTAAATATTAACAATTACATAAGTAAAAACAGTTATTAAGTACTTTTTGGTATTACTTATAACTGGTTTCTATTCTATTTTTTGTATGACTTATGCTTTGAAAGAATATTATTGGAGCCTTTTGTTGAAATTTTAAGTTAATAATTTGAAAATAATAATTTATTTGAAATATCAGGAATCTATAAACAGTTTCCTAAAAGCTGCAGACTTAAAAGAATTTATTAATTCCTAAACGTCATTCATTTGTCTTCATTAAGGAAGAGAATGATAAAGTGAGTTAAATTATGTAACTCCTAAAAGGAATTTTTTCCATTTGACTCACATTTCACGGAAATGAAATGTCCAGGATCAACAAAATGAACTGAAAATGAAACGAAAATAGACGAGTGTTTATTTCAGGAAATTTACTTTTTCATTTGTTTTTTTTTTCAGTCGACTTTTCGCTTTGGTGTGAGTTGACAATTAGTGATTTCAGTTATTCTTTTGCCAAAGCCACTTCAAAAGAGGCCGAAATTACTCTGATTTTGGATAATTTTTCACTGCTGTATTTTATTTTTTATTCCAGAACGATTAACTCGTTCTAATGATGACAACTTATCATGAGTACACACACACACATTATATATATATATATATATATATATATATATATATATATATATATATATATATATATATATATATATATATATATATATATATATATATATATATATATATATAGACATATAAATTTACATATTTAGATGTAATAGAAAGACAGAAATGAATATAGAAATTACAGATATTTAGGCTTGTCTTTCACCTTTGTTTTTTTTCATCTGTCCCATTATTCGCCATAATTGAATCCTTGATTTCATTATTATTCCTTATCATATCTATTTACCTCTTCCTTCTAATTTCTGTTAACACAAACACACGTACAAACACACAAACAAAACAGCGAGTACTTCCAGAAATCTCATAAATGCTCGTGAAGGTTTTGAAGTTAAGCTGATTGGGCCAACGTTAATTTCGAGCTGAGTGATTTACCAAGATCAGCACTTGCTCGTTCAACTATGTCATGGATATTCTCTCTCTCTCTCCTCTCCTCTCTCTCTCTCCTCTCTCTCTCTCTCTCTCTCTCTCTCTCTCTCTCTCGGACTGCCCGTTGGTCTGATCCCCAAAATGCTTCCGACAATGGAATTATTATTATTATTATTACTATCCAAGCTACAACCCTAGTTGGAAAAGCAAGATGCTATAAGCCCAGGGGCTCCAACAGGGAAAAATAGCCCAGTGAGGAAAGGAAATAAGGAAATAAATAAATGAAGAGAACAAATTAACAATAAATCATTATAAAAAATGTAACAACGTCAAAAAAGGTATGTCATATATAACTATAACACGTAAAAAACAAATATGTCATATATAAACTATAAAAAGGAGAAGAAGAGGAGAGGAGAAGAGAGTTTTGATCCCTGTCCCCACAGACGTCCATTGTCACCCTAAAAGGGGCGAGAGCATGAGGTCTGGAGGTCATTATTCCTGGTGAAGGAAGATAGATTCTTCCTTTTAAGAGGTGGTGGAAAAGGGTAACAGGTTCAGCCCATACAGGTCTACTCCCCAGATGCTCTCGTGTTACCGTTTTCACTATTAATAATTGTTGTTCACGTTCACCATTCTTAGTTAAGCTGTATTATTCCATGCTAGGTGTGGCTCTGAGCAATGAGGGGTATTGGTAGGGTCAAATCCAATATAGAGTGATCTCTGAGCTTAAAGCCTTTGATGTATGAAGAACCGTTACGTTGTTGGCTATAGAAATATAGAAATGTGTGATGTGGAGGTTTTCCAGGAAATCATTTCCCATGGATGGCTAAGGACCAATCTAACCATGGGGATTATCACCTGCAGTCTGTACTTTTTAAAAAGAGAAGAAAACGTTTAATTACTCATTGCGTTTTCCTGATAGAATAATTTTCAAAATAATTCTTTGATCCCAATCCAATTCCACATCTGATATTTCAATCACATTCATTTAAAATCTCGTTTATCTTCCTCATCTTCCATCTGCCACAACTAATATTTCCTTCTGAAAGTATTCCTCCAACGGGTTCCACAGACATTAAGAGATGGATCTGGAACTCTGGAAGTTAAATGGCTTTGATGAATGAGACCAATATTAAATGGAATTATCATCTTTGCATTTAGGCCTTCGTGAATTATATCCATTTGGGTTACACAGCTTAAAAAGTCAAAACATTTCACATTTAACGTTTATAATATTTTCATTATTATTAATCACAGTTTAGTATGCAAATCGAAATAAAGAAGTTCTCTTCATATTAAAACCAGTTATTTAATCGAGGAAACAATTTGCGAATAAAATTTACAGAAAAAAATATAAATATATTTCTCTCGCGGAATTTCAAAACCAAAACAATTATTCTTGTTGTTTCCTATTCTGGGAAACTCGACGCCTAACCCGAACAGACAAACCACAGAAGAACCTTTCTGTCATCTTTATTTGATTCGTCTCTTTTCCCACAGAAAATCTTTGTTTACTCGGTTGTGTTTTTGTTTGCCCTTTATACTTCCTGTTTGCTTAAGAAGCGAGATGAGAGGTTGGAGGGAGAGAGGGAGGCCGTCAGGGCCACGGCTCGAGAGGTAGGGAGGTCAATCTTTGTTCCGAGGACTTAGACTAATCTATGAAGTCGTCTTCACTAATTCTAGTATCTTGGAAAGAGGATAGTTACCATCACCATCATGGCTTCCAGAACATAAAGGTTGTAGGAATGAAACAGTGGACAGTCGTAAGAATTATTATCTAATTGGGATTAAGCTTAAGTTTTAGCATGATAGAATGGGGTCAATTAATATCCCTCAACAAATCTTAGAAAAGAGTCACTCTATTCTGTTTCAGCCATAATCTGATCAAAGAGCGAATGATTATATGCCCTGTTGAGCCTATACCTGAGTGTTGAGTCTCCCATTTCCATTGCATCGGCTCGTTCTATTTCTCCAATGAATAATTTCCTATCCATCTTACCCTGACACCTCCTTTTTACATTTCTTCAGCAGCCTATTGTCATCTATTCTTCAAATCTTCCGATCTTCACCCTTTTCTTATGCTGAATACTTCAAAATCTCGTCCCTCTATGGTATCTCAACTACAGACGTAGAATATTACAATATATACGAAGTTAAAGTTCCATAGAAAGAAGCTTAAGTCAAACTATGGTATGATGTATTGTCTGATGTATTTGTGTATTAATATTTATTGTCAATTCTACTTCATGTAAATAGAAACCCTTTTTGTTATAGCTCTTGATCAAGGAATTAGGAACAGTTTTTGGATAATGAAGTAAGATTAAGGTTTAGTGAAGAAATGGACAAAATATGCAACGGTATACAAGTGAACAAATGAGAGTCAAGAAGGAAGAGAAATGGGGGCTAGGGGAAGGGGGGGGGGGAGATTGTTAGGGGGGGGGGTTGTTCTGTAGTTGAAGCCTCATTGAGAATTCGTTGGAGATAAACAGTAGTGATGATGATGATGCCTTTAGGACGGCTCTCTTCTAATTACTACAGATCCTCGTGAAGAGTAAGCAACAGGAAGTGTCCCTTCAGAAACATTATGCTCAGGAGAGAGCATTAAGATTCTCTCTCTCTCTCTCTCTCTCTCTCTCTCTCTCTCTCTCTCTCTCTCTCTCTCTCTTCCATCACCTATTGCATATCAGCTACCATACATAAATGATTTCTTAACCCAAGTGACTTTATCAACCCAGAGGAATTCCATACTTATTCATAGAAGGACGAAAGACCAAAATACCTTGACCACTTCAGTCTTACTTTGTTGTGTCAATTTTATTTCAACGTAAATATTTATGGTTTTGACTTTCCAAAATGGTTGCTACTGAATAAATGTATAATTCACACATAACCTTAGATGAAAGACTCAATTGTTTACACATCTCCTCAATTGAATATATATAAACAAACAAACCACACACACAACACACACGCACACACAGGACCCTCCCTTTCCAATTAGAATTAATCTCTGGACACTTATCAGTTATTATCAAGACATTGGCTTTATTTCCCTCTTGTCAGAAAGAACATGATTTGTGTTTGTCCTTAAGTGAACACCTTCTGACACCTTCCATGAGGGGAGGAAAGTGATCAGTTATAATAATTCCTTGATGTGATTCCTGTTTAGATCTGTCGACGGGAAAGTTGGAGAAGTCGATTGATCTGAGTATTAGAATCGGCATTGGGTCAGGACCAAATTTTAATCTAAAATAAGATAATGATAAAATCAAGAGATAGATTTTGAACTCTAGAATTGAGTAGTATCTTTTATTATAGATTATTTATTTTTTATTTTGAAAATAATAATAAACAATAGAGAGTTCGACGAGAAAGTTCGGAGAAGCTTTCTGAATTCGCGGTATTAAGAGTAAAATATAAAGGTTCAGGAAATCTCATTGACGAACAGTTTATAAATTCAAATAAGCATCGACAAAGAAACGTTCATTAAACAAACAATACTCCAGAAGAAACACAAAGAATCTTCTTCATCAATCGAAGACTTTTCTTCAGTTCAAATATAAATCGGAAAGATTATCGGATTTCTCCATTCGCTTCTTCTCTTCTCGTGATGTAGGAAAATAGAGGAAGATGTTCTCTCTCTCTCTCTCTCTCTCTCTCTCTCTCTCTCTCTCTCTCTCTCTCTCTCTCTCTCTCTCCAAGGTAGCCATAAAGAAAGTGTCTAAATACAGTTTACTGAGTCTTTGTCCATTCTCTCATTCTTTGAAGAAAAAGAAGAAGAAGAAGAAGAAGAAAGAAGGAAAGGACTAAGAAGACCAAGGAAGGGTAGAAGCAAGAATGGAGCCCTCCTCTCTCTCTCTCTCATTAAACTTTCTGAATCCCTCTCCATCCCTTGGCTCCACTCCTTCAGTCCATTTATTCTCGCCCTTTCTCTCCCAATAATCCATATAAGTATTAAGATAGATCTTATGCAAAGATTATTGCCCTTTTTCTTACAGGAGGAGAAACAGCATCACACTCTCCTGTGTGCTGACAGTGAGCCCTTATTTTAATGCTATGCAGGCATATAGGATTTTGTTTGTGTCTGAGTAAATTTGGCAACAAAGATTTCATTATGAGAAATTGTTGATGATTTTAAGAAGTTGAAACTCAATGTTATGAAGAAGTTATTTTACATCTTGAAATAGAAAACACATAAAAAGAAATTAGGACTGACAAAAAGGAATTAATATAAGTATCAACTTTGTTCTGCAAATGAAAAATTGTAATTGATGATAAAATGTAAAGAGAACTGATATTAATATTGAAATGTTCTCTCTCTCTCTCTCTCTCTCTCTCTCTCTCTCTCTCTCCTCTCTCTCTCTCTCTCTCTCTCTACTTGAAGTGGGTGACAATGCACAGCCAAAACTCCATCTCTGGCTGATCCCCAAAAAGCTGAACACTTTCTCTGGGATCTGTGCCATCATTGTCTGATGACTGTTGTATGAGTCAGGAACTGCTCATGACCCTGGAATTAAATTCTAGGGAAAAAGAACGAAGAAGGAGAAAAAGAGAAGAGTTTTAATCCTTGTCCCCACAGACGCCCATAGTCAGAATAAAAGGATAGAGAGCATGGCATGCTGAGGACATTACTCTTGGTAGAAGGAAGATTGATTCTTCCTATAAGGAGATAAGGAGAATTAAAGATAAAGATTAAGTAAAGCTAGAGGATTCAGGGAAGGGAGGGGAGAATTATGGGAAAGTAATAAATGATGAATCCAGAATCCGTTTACTCCATAATATTTGAGATAAAGAAGCGTCCTGATCATCGCTTTTTGAAGCCTGGGAGGAAGAGGATTCGAAGTCTCCTCAGGATTTCAGAAGGTTGTTGTTGTAGATTGCCCTTCCAGCCGGGAACGTCTATTAAACAGGAAAGGAAAAGAGAGAGAGAAAGAATTTCCATGTGGGTGACAAAGTAAATCTAAATCTGGATTGCAATGGTGCCCATAAGCATTATCAATCCCTCTTCTTCTTCTTCTTCTTCTACTAAGCGGAAGTGGTTGCTCGTTTAGGCAAGTATTTATTCAATAAGCAGAAGTGATTGTTTAATTTAGCCGGTCTTTATTCAGTAAGTGGATGTGGTTTGCTCATTTAAGCTGGTATTTATACAGTAAGAGTAAGTGGTTGTTTGTTTTATCCCAAGGTCTATATATGAAAGGTCTGGTCACTGATGGGGCCTTGGATAAGTCGCTTGAGCCTGAGGGGTAAGGTATGTTGGGGGCTTTGTTTGCCACTCAACTGGGTGAAGCGGAGTCATTTAGATCATTTAACTTCTTGTCTTATCTCCACGGAAAAAAATTTAAAAAATGCTAAAGTATGGGTTGTTTTTGGTTGTTATAGTAGAGGGAAATAAGTTATAAGATATCTCTTTTTATCGCTTCCAAACGATGAAAAATTCAAAAGAAATTAGTATATCTTTGTCACAGTGACAGAGAACTTATCTTTTACAGAGGGACGTTTCTTTACTTGAAAACCAGAGTGATTCAGATAAAGTATGCAATGAGAGAACTTTATCACAACGTTTATTGCACAACAAGGAACATGGAAAACCCCTTTGAACCCGGGGAAAATTATATAGCACTAAAAGGGAACTGCTTTTCAGAGATGACATTTGCAGCATTCCGCTGGTATTTATTCAGTAAGCGGAAGTGGTTGTTTGTTTCAGCTGGTATTTATTCAGTAAGCGGAAGTGGTTGTTTGTTTTAGCCGGTATTCATTCAGTAAGTGGAAGTGGTTGTTTGTTTCCGCTGGTATTTATTCAGTAAGCGGAAGTGGTTGTTTGTTTTAGCCGGTATTCATTCAGTAAGTGGAAGTGGTTGTTTGTTTTAGCCGGTATTCATTCAGTAAGTGGAAGTGGTTGTTTGTTTCCGCTGGTATTTATTCAGTAAGCGGAAGTGGTTGTTTGTTTTAGCCGGTATTCATTCAGTAAGTGGAAGTGGTTGTTTGTTTTATATGGTATTTATTAAGTAAGTGGAAATGGTTGTTCGTTTTAGCCGGTTTTATTCAGTAAGTGGAAGTGATTGTTATTTTAGCCAGTGTTTGAGTGGTTGTTTTAGCTGTTATTTATTCAGTAAACAGAAGTGGTTGCTTATTTTACCCTCTTATGTATTCAGTATTTATTTTTATTTTGAAATTAATAACAAACAATAGAGAGTTCAAAAAGGAAAGTTCTTAGAAATAGGCTTAATTCGTGGTATTAATATAAATGTTCAGAAAATCTCATCAACGAACTGTTTTATAAATTTTAAGAAGCATCGACAAAGAAATGTTCATCTAAGCAAATAATACTCCAGAATAAAACTTTTCTTCAGTTCAAATATGGGATGTAGGAAAATAGTGGAAGGATTCTCTCTCTCTCTCTCTCTCTCTCTCTCTCTCTCTCTCTCTCTCTCTTCTCTCTCTCTCTCTCTCTCTCCTCCCTCTCTCTCCTCTCTCTCTCTCTCTCTCTCTCTCTCTCTCTCTCTCTCTCCTTGATAGCAATAAAGAAAGTATCCAAATCCAGTTTACTGAATCTTGAAGAGAAGAAGTAAGAAGGAAGGGAATAAGAAGACCACTGAAGTGCAGAAGCAAGAATGGGGTCCTCTTATCTAGCACACAAATATCATAGGTGCCATACATGATCACAACAACCTCTGCAATAATGAATAAGCAACATAAATGATGGTCCAGGCTGGATGTTGAGAGAGAGAGAGAGAGAGAGAGAGAGAGAGAGGAGAGGATGAGAGAGAGAGAGAGAGAGAGAGAGAGAGAGAGAGAGAGAGAGAGAGAGAGAGATTTGAAGACAATAGTGAAAATCGAAATGGAAATATGTAATCATATTAGACCAGATTTCCCAACACAATACTATTCATACAATTAGTGCTAAGGCCATGAATTTGGGAGAGGGATAAAAGGGGGTTGCTAATAGAGACGGAAAGGCATTGCAAAGAGCCGCAACTTTAGCATAGAGTGAACTAAACAGGGTGCACTGACGACAATGCCTTGATATAGGCTGAAGATCTCTTGACAAGACACCCATGTTCTCCTCTGCTGCAATATGTGTAAAGTTTAGGTTTTTCTGACGATTGAACAAAACGGTAGACATGAGAAAATAATTTTGTCAATTGCTATTTTGGAATGGTTTCTTTCATTTGCTATTTGTTTTAGTATAATTCCATTACTTATTGAACCCTGAAATGCTCCTTCTCATCTGTTATTCCAGGAATCCATTCCCATTGGAATAATCCAGAGCAAAATTGATTCCAGAAAGCGAGCGTCAGTCAGGTCATTCAGTCAGCTAGTCAGTCAGTCAGTCATCAGTCAGCCAGAAATCAGTCAGTCTCTTTAGGAGAGGAATGAGATTTCACCTGAATTATGCTAATGAGACAACATCCATCATTATTCATTCATTCATTCATTCACGGGGAAGGGAGGTCAAGGGTCACATACAGACGAGGTTAGAAAAGGGTCATTTTAGAAACATCAAATGCATAAATAGATATATAAAGATATAGTAGAAATAAAAAAATAAAGTATCAAAAGTGATTGGAAATAGATTTTCAAAAAGACAGGAATTGATCAAAGTAATGATTCATTGAGGGTTTGATTGGATGTAATATAGATGTAATTTATTTACATTAATCACCTCTACAGAATCCGTGATTTCATATTTATACCTGAAGGTTATTTGTTTTTTATCTTCATTTAAATTTATGTTAACACACAAACACACATACAGTAAGTAGCCCCCCCCCCCAAAAAAAAAAAAGTATTTCCAGAAAACTTATAAACTCTCGAAGTGGTATTGAAGTTGGACTAAAGTTGTAAGATTGATCCAGAAGTGAATTACCAACAACGTCATGGGCTCTCTCTCTCTCTCTCTCTCTCTCCTCTCTCTCTCTCTCTCTCTCTCTCTCTCTCTCTCTCCTAACGATTCAAAGTCATCGGTTCGTGTGAATTGACTAAGAACAGAGGCTGGACTTCCGTAGTGAGACAGAACGTTCGAACTAGATCAGTTTCTGGTCAGTGATAAATAGTATGGGATTTCGTATGAGAATTTGGGATATTCAGAGAGGTGATGAGGCTGGGGAGTCCATTCAACTGTCTGGGGCTATTATGAGATACCCATAATCAAACAACGAAGTAAAAGTTAAAAAAGTGGGAAGAGAGAAAGTGGCATTGAAGGTATAAGGTCGTTAAAATGACCCTCAAGTATGCTTACAGTACACCCAAAAAATACAATAGCAGCACAATCTCATCTGATGAATGTAAATCATGTTTGATTTCTGAGCAAAAAGAAATGATCAGATCTCCTTTTGTTGTATGTAATAAGTAAATCAGCAGAAAGTAAGGTTAGGTCAGGATGTCTGCTCGCAGTCAGTGAGAGATCTCATCCCTGAGTGAATTGATAAAGTTACCGCTCAAATGCCTATATCAAAGAAAACTCAGAGAGAGAGAGAGAGAGAGAGGAGGAGAGAGAGAGAGAGAGAGAGAGATGAGAGAGAGGAGATGGTTAATTCTTTCATGCTGAAGATTCAGAAAGTGAATTGAAATGAAGTTATTCGAAGTATACGAGTATATGTAATAGGCAATGTCCGTAGACTTTAGTTAAATGTTGGCAATATTCATTGGCGGAGGTCTGAAATCTCTGATTGCTAATAGGTTTGGCCTCTTGTCAGTCATGACAGAAAAGAAACAAGAAGGTTCTGTTTACGAGCGATTGTTTTGGGATTGTGATCAAGAGACTGTAGGAGTTGGAGTTGTGCATCTAATAGCAGGATCACTCATTTCATTTAGTAATAATACATTTATGTTTTTTGGTCCTTTTTGAGTTGAATGTTCTTTCAAAGTTATTTTCGAGAATACAATACAAATTGACACTAATACCTAAAAAAAAAAATTGTAAATTCTTTCTTTGATTATTTTGTCCATCTCGTTTTCACTTCTCTTTGGCATGAGTCCTCTATTGTAATTTATAGAGAAGAGAAAATCGGGATGATAATTAAGCAGAAGCTTCCTTCCCTTCACTTACAGGCTGAGGACTCCATTAACTTATATAACCTTCCTCTTTTTACGAGGCAGGTCTTCGTCCCCTCTTTATCATTCCCTTGTTTCTCATGGTGAGCCATAAAAAGGGATCGAATACCGCATCAGTTCAGAGCTGCCTTAAAAAGAAAGTATTTCGGTTTAATCCTTTGTAAACTACATGATAAAGTTTGCACTTTGAGATTAGATATCAGCTTCAGGTTTCTTTGATCCTCTTCTTTGCTAAGAAAGTTTTCTGGAATCAGGTTTCTCTCGTGGACAACGAAAGACATTGCAAGAATTTTGGTTTCATAATAACTTGAGAGGATATGCATTAATGTGTCCAATGTTACTCTTTATTAATGTTTCCACCTGCTTCCTTAAAGTGCCTCAAATTTTCACCTTCTAAAACATCCTTCGAAAATAAATTTATTTCTTCCTCTTTTCTCAAATGAATATCTATATTAGTCCCTATAATAGACCCAGGATAGAAGGTAAATAATTGAGTCTCCTCTATTTCAATAGCCAATACTCTGTCATCCAGGGAGTTCGCAGGGTTAGGAAAAGCCGAAAAGAGACTCACTTTAATGCAAGCATTAATCAAGAGTACTTCTCTTAGGAGACGAACCTCTATCCCAGCGTTGTAAACAAACGCCCCTTTCCCTGCAGCAGAGGAACCCAGCGCCCCTTCACTAAGTCAATGCAAACACCTCACACGGATTAACTCAGAAGGTGCCTTCACTAATGGCGGTCACATTTTTTCTTTTTGTTTTCACAATAGATGTCAATATTACTATCGATATCAATATCCCTATTAAAATTGATATTAATATCACTACAATTGAAAATGTTGATATGATTTAATAAACTTTTTAATGAAGAAAAAGAAGAAAACTATGAGCCACTCTACAACAAGCACTTTGCAAAACCGCACATACTCACATACTCACATTACAGGTGTATGTATGAATGTATGTATCAGTGGAAGAGAGAGAGAGAGAGAGAGAGAGAGAGAGAGAGAGAGAGAGAGAGAGAGAGAGAGAGAAAGGTGTTTATTGAATTATCGAAAAGATGGCTATGAACAGAATTCGTATGAGACCAGGTTTACCCTCACAATGATTTAATTATGATAACAATTGTAGTGCCATGGCTTCTGTACCCTGGTCTTGTACTGTCTTGGGTTAGAGTTCTCTTGCTTGAGGGTACACTCGGGCACACTATTCTATCTTAATTATATTCCTCTTGTTTTGTTAAAGTTTTATTTATTTTTAATGCTGTTACTCTTCGTAAAATATTTAATTGTTTTCTTTTCCTTTTCTCAATGAGCTATTTTCCCTGTTTGAGCCCTGGCTTATAGCATCCTGCTTTTCCAATTAGGGTTGTATCTTAGCAATAATAATAATAATAATTAATAATAATAATAATAATAATAATAACAAGTATTTTTGAAGATTTCAGAACAGACATTTGATGCTTTGATATTTTTAATTCTGGAATTTAGGACATGCAGAAGGCAACTCAAGTTTGAGAGTAGAGAGCGTGATGGTATGAGTATAAAGTGAATTACCAAGATGGCATTGAATTCTCTCTCTCTCTCTCTCTCTCTCTCTCTCTCTCTCTCTACTCTCTCTCTCTCTCTCTCTCCCCCCCTAATTGACATACAAACACCTACGATTTTCATCAAAAGACTAAATCCTTGCACATTATAATATTTAGAGGACGAAGGAAAAACAACTGTTTCCACTTCGGACGACAAAGTAAAGCAAATTATGACCGAGAAAATCATAGCATGTTCTTTTCTGGCTAAAGAGGTTATTGCGTTTAGCCGGTATTTATGTAGTAAGTAGAAGTGGTTGTTTGTTTTAGCAGGTATTTGTTCAGTAAGTGGAAGTGGTTGTTGGTTTAATATGGTATTCATTAAGTAGAAGTGGTTGTTCGTTTTAGCCGGTTTTTATTCAGTAAGTGGAAGTGGTTGTTGGTTTTAGCCTATATTTATTCTGTAATTGGAAGTGTTTGTTGGTTTTATCCGGTATTTATTCAGAAAGTGAAAGTGGTTGTTCATTTTAGCCGGTATTTATTAAGTAAACAGAAATGGTTGTTTGTTTTAACTGGTATTTATTCAGTGAGCAGAAGTGGTTATTGGTTTTAGCTAGTATTTAATCAGTAAGCGAAAGTGGTTACCCGTTCTATATGGTATTTATCAAGTAAGTGTAAGTGGTTGTTCGTTTAAGCCGGTATTTATTCAGTAAGTAGAAGTGTTACCTCGTTTAAGCCGATTATTCAGAAAGGGAAGTGGTTGTTTGTTTTAGCTTGTATTATTCAGTTAGCAGAATGGTTGCTCGTTTAATCAGTAGTTATTCACTAAGCGGAAGTGGTTGCTTGTCTTAGCCTGTATTTATTCAATAGTGGTTGTTCGTTTTAGCTGGTACTTATTCAGTGAGAAGTGGTAGTTCGTTTTAGCCGGTATTTATTCAGTAAGCAGAAGTGATTGTTCGTGTTTAGCATAATTCATTCAGTAAACAGAAGTAGTTGTTCGTTATAGCCGATATTCATAAGTGAAAGTCGGTATCGATCAGTAATTTTAAGTGGTTTGTTGTTTTAGTCAGTATTTATTCAGTAAGTGGAAGTGGTTGTTCCTAATAACCAGTATTTATTCAGTAAGTGGAAGTGGTTGTTTGTTTTAGCTGGTATTTAGACTGGTTTCATTGTCATTATCAACTTATGAAGGAGGCCTTTAATTTATTGGATTTATTATTATTATTATTATTATTATTATTATTATTATTATTATCAGCTAAGCTACAACCCTTGTTGGAAAAGCAGAATATAAGTACAAGGGCTCCAATAGGGAAAAAAAAGTCCAGTGAGGAAATAGATAATTTACAAGAGAAGTAATGAACAAATAAAATAAAACAATTTATGAATAGTAACAACATTAAAATCATACATGAACTATAAAAAGAGAAAGAATTAAAACCAAAGTACTTATAACTGGAACATACATTAGAATCGAATTTTTTTGTTTAGGCAGTTTTGGATTTGAAGCTCTAAACTTGCAAAGCCACTTGAGAAAAATATTTGGTTGATTTCTTCTTTTGTCTTCATTATGTTAAAAAACTGAAAAGCTGAAAATCCTAAGACGTTTTTGTCACTATAATCTTCTCATTCCTCGTCAAGGATGAAATCTATATCTGAATTTTCAGAGCAATCTCTCTCTCTCTCTCTCTCTCTCTCTCTCTCTCTCCTCTCTCTCTCTCTCTCTCTCTCTCTTAATGTCTCTCCGGTCTTTACCACCTGGATGCAATGATATTTTTGGCAGATGAGATTGTTTCTTCTTCTTCTTCTTCTTCTTTTTCATTTAGTATTCCTTTGGTAAAATTTCTTTTGAAGACTTAACCCTAATTGTTTTTTTCATCTCAATATTCTATATCTTATACTTCTTTTATTTTATTTTATTTTCTAAATAAACAAACAATTAAATTAATACAACAGATTTTTTTTTCAACTTCGAACGGAATTGAAACAAGGAACAAATTAAGATGACATCCCAATAATCAACATTAACAAATATTCACCTAATTATTCATAAGAATTAAGATACTCAAAAAGAAAGAAAAATGGACAATGAACTCGTTCGTTCTCATTATAGAAATGACATTATCAGAAAGTGCCTACATGGGCTCTCTCTCTCTCTCTCCTCTCTCTCTCTCCTCTCTCTCTCTCTCTCTCTCTCTCTCTCTCTCTCTCTCTTGTCAGTCTAATTTTTTTTATTTTAAGAATATCACTGTGTCTATACAGTTGAAAATAAATCTCAATTATCAATTCTATGTCTCTTTTCTTCAGCCTAACTAATATTTTCACTTTCTTTTTTTATTTTTTTTTTCTTAAAATCTTTTATTTTCAACGTTTGCTTCCTAAAAGATGTTTTATTCTAGAAAGTTTCCTAATTAGAAAAGGTTAGACTTTACCTTAAGTTGGTTACACCTCTTGAATTGTTTTGGCATACTTTCACCTTTTTACTATTTTCTTAGTTTGGAAAAATGTCATTTCGAAACCAACTTTAGGATCTATTAGGAGAGATTCTAAAAACTCCGGTAAAAATGGTAAAAACGTCAATGAAGAGCCACTGTCTTTCTTCCCAGTAGACTCTCGCCCCCCCGCCCTCCCCCCAGTGTATAACAGACCAAGGGAATTAAGAGACCAACAGAAGTCGGTCAGAACCTTACCTTATGTACTAAGTCATGCTCTTATGATTCTCGCAGTTGACTTTATCGTCTTCACCTGCTTGC
>NC_090749.1:98645041-98646629 GCF_036898095.1 Palaemon carinicauda | reverse complement strand
TTTGAAAATACTTTTCAATTTAGTTTTAATCATTTATTTCTAATTTTGAATTAAATTTTATATATTCAATCAAACGAACATACTCACAAACACACATAGAAACACATATCATTTTCAACCGTTCCTAGTCCACTGCAGGACAAAGACTTCAGACATGTCCTTCCTCTTGCGTCTGTTTATGGTCTTTCTGTGCCAGTCCACACCCGCAGACTTTCTTAGCTCATAAATACATCGTCTTCTCTCCCTTCCCCTGTGTCTTTTGCAATCTCTAGGGATATACACACATATATACAGTATATATATACACTACACACACACACACACACACATATATATATATATATATATAAATAAATATACATATATATATATAAATATATATGTATAAATATATATATAAATATATATATATATATATATATATATACACAGTATATATATATGTGTGTATATGTGTGTGTACATGCCTTTTTTGTGTGCGAACATTGAGCAACAGCTCATAATGTAAAGACGGACATTGAATCTGGAGGACAGTGTCTTTGCATATGAGAGAGAGAGAGAGAGAGAGAGAGAGAGAGAGAGAGAGAGATTAATGTTACCTCCTTCGCATAATTGGTCTGAGGAAACACTTCATGTTACTTTTTCTTCAAGGGGATCTGTAGTAATTAGGAGGAGAGCCGTCCTAAAGGTATCATACTTAAGCTACAGAAACCTTCCCCTCCGTTTCCCTTTCCCTCACTCCCTCTCACTTCGTTCTTGACTCCCATATTTTGTTCACTTCACAGTTTGTCCATTTCCTCAAAATTCATTTATCATCCAAAATGCTTCAATTCATCTTCCAGTGTTGTAGCTTAGCTAATAATAATACAAATAATACCAACAATAATAATAATAATAATAATAATAATAATATTAAAAATAATAATAATAATAATAATAATAATAATAATAATAAGAATAATAATAATAATAACAATAATAATGAATTAAATGCCTCCTTCATAAGTTGAAACTGACAAAAAAATAAAGTCTCCATAACAGGTAAATCAGCTTAATCCCTTCATAAACTCGAACAAGTAAATCCCTCCAATCTTCTTCAAAACCAAAACGATCTAAAATAAATTGTACCATCAAAGAATAAATGGATCATACAAATTGATGTCCATAAAGACTGGAAGGATTCTACGTTCTCTGGACGATATTGTGATGTAAACATAAAACATTTATGAATGCATCAAAAAAGTCCACTTTTGCTTCCTAGAATTTCAATGGACATATTCGGAGGAGATGGATCTAAGTTAATTAAAAGTCAAAAGATTACATTTAATCTTGGAACGGAACACTTGAAGATTGGTTTCAAAGGCTGGAATTCTTAAGAATGGGAAAAAAGTTGATATTTAAGCTATAAAGGATATATAAGTCTTAGGCGTGAGGTTTAGGTAACCAGGGGTTTTGGTGGGTTGGAAGAACTAATTTCCTGATGCTGAGTCAGACTTAAGAACTCTTTCGAAACTACAAATCTCTTTCCAGGCATTGATTGCAAGTTCTTTCTCTGGTACCCTCTACTATTCCAGTACCCCGATGCCCC
>NC_090749.1:98620041-98637541 GCF_036898095.1 Palaemon carinicauda | reverse complement strand
TTATGATTTAATGGAACTGATGAGTTTTACTATTGGAAGATAGTGAAGTTTTACCATTTAAAAAGACCAGATATATTTTACCATTCCTTTGAAAATCATCTTTTTGTTTTACTGAAAGAGATTTATGTCAATGAAAGGATCAACAGGATAATTCCAATGACGCTTCGGAAACTTTCCCCAAGGAAGAGAATCGCTTCTTCTTTTACAGTTCTTAGAACGAATAGACGAGAGGGACAATGAGGAAAGACCTGTGGTTCTCTCTCTCTCTCTCTCTCTCTCTCTCTCTCTCTCTCTCTCTCTTCCACAATTTACCAAGAATCTGAGGGACGCCTCGAAATTCTTCACTCCATTTCATTGGATCAAATTCGAAGATACTTTAAGTGGATGTAATGGGACAAGTATTACACCATCATATATCAAAGAAAACGTCTTATCTCCTTCGAAGATGGAAAAGTATTTAAAAAAGTAAAACTTTCAAACACTTAAAATTATTCTCTTAATCAATTGGTCATATTTCCCCTCATCATCAGAAACTCCTCAACTTGTGAAAACTTAAAAAGTAATTTTGTCTTTTCAGTATCTACAAAGTTTGTGAGAAATGATCCTGGAATTGCGAATTCAAAGTTTGATCCAGGTCAAAGGAAATAAAAGAATCGAGAGAAATATCATTCGTGCGAAACTAAGTTTGCAATTTTTGCTTAGCAGAAAACCTTTATAAATGCGACTCGGCTATAAAGTTTTTGTGAATTGAGGTAAAGTAATTTCTAAATGTACCTAATAAATGTTTTAATTTCTATTCCGAGGAAGGTTTCTTTTCCAGCTCTACCTCGGAGTCGAACGTTCCCTTCAAAGAACTGTTTAATATTGATTGAAGAATTGTCTATGCATATATGATAATAGTTTTTTATCAATGTCTTTTGTGTAGCGTTGTTTGAAAGAATATTGTAAAGTATTGAAGAATACTTTGGAATATTTTAATCCAATTTCCTGATGGTGTTTTCTTTATGCTGTGCACACATTCATCAACTTTTATTATTCATATATCTTTTTTTTAGCTTTCGTATAAATCGGTCCTCATTTAATTAGGGATAAAACATTTACGGAAATTACTAAGACAGAAATAATTCAACCGTTTCAAAATGTGATCCCACATTACCTGCAGGAACAATTCTCTTCTTTTTCTCATACCTTGAAAACCTCACAATATTTAAGAGGAATCTTCCTCTTGTGTATTTCAGACGTGAGTCCTGATACGCACCTTCACTTTGTACCTGATCCTTTTTGGCACACAGGTTAATTATTGTGTCAGAAGTGATCACCTGATTAGGAGGACAAGATGGCCCTTGTCTGAAGTGTTACTGACTTGCTTGATGGATTTAGTGTTGGTTGGGATACAGAGGAGGATTATTATTTAAGTGAGAGAGAGAGAGAGAGAGAGAGAGAGAGAGAGAGAGAGAGATTACAGTTGTCCTCCCATAGCACAGAGGGGCAGTGCATATTTGGCCCTTCAACGTTCAACATCAAAGAGACTCCAACGTTCTCTATGATGTCTGCCATCTTTTGACAGGGCCCTTTTGTTCTTTGGTTTTCCTTCCTCACAGGAAAGGGAGGAGAAAGGGAAGAAAGGGAGAAGAAGTAGGAGGAAGGAGGAGAGAGGATATATGGGTATGTGAAAACCAGAAGATACTTTGAATAAGAGAGAAGGGCAATGGAAAAGAGGAATATTAGCATATCTTAAGGGGGACCACTTCCCAACCAAGAAACGAATTAGTTTTCAAAATTCCTGGTTTTTGTTACATTAAATGTAAAATGAATGACTTTACCAGATATATGAAAAGGTTTATTCCTCCTTGAAAGTCAATTCGAGAAGGATGGGCATATATTTATAATTATATGAATATGTTTCCAAAGTATTAATTGTTCTGAATGCAAGGTGATAGTGAGGAGAAGTTTCAGAGATTGCTGAAAAAAAAAAAAAACTTTTTCTTTGGCCTCTTTAACATTAAAGTATTCAAGGACCATTGTTATACATAATCAAAGAACATACAAACCTTAAAATCATATTAATTAATTTGTAATCGAATGAAAGTCTTTAAGATGTTGTAACTTCCCCAGAGACTACAACATGCAAGGATTTTTCCTTGCATCCTTCACCTATCCTTCCCCCTTTCCAAAAGCATTAAGGACGAAGGCCTCAATAATAGAGGTCATTTTCTGGGATGAAATGGAGGAATCTCGACCATCTGAATAATTGACTCCTTCATTAAGTGGGTTTAGTGTTGTCATGACTTTCTCAGACTCGCTTTCATAATGGGGAAAAGACCTCCAATGGTGGAGACGAGTTTTCGTATTTTGACGTGAAATTAGTACCTGAAGGGGAGGGTCTGGAATACTGTAACAATTAACAAAGGAGATTAGATCATGTTACTTTTTGTCAGGTAAGAATCCACGAAGACATTGTAACTTTTAGTTCCGAAGGGACATCATAGTCATAGATGTACATAGCGGATATCCTGTTTTGAGAGAGAGAGAGAGAGAGAGAGAGAGAGAGAGAGAGAGAGAGAGAGTGTGTCCATGACATTGTTGACCGAGCAAGTGTTGATCTTGGTAATTCACTCTACTCGCAGTTAATGCTGGATCAATCACGTAGCTTTAGTCGAACTTCAAAACCTTGTCAAGAGTTTTTAAGTTTTCTGGATGTATTTGCTGTTTGTTGTTTGTGTTTATGTTTTTGTCCAAGTTAACAGGAATTAAAAGGGAGATGAAAAAAGATAACATTCATATATAATGAAGAATTCAATTATTCATTATAAATGATTAATGTGGATAAATTAAAACTACATTACTTTCAATCAAAACGTTTTTCCGTCATGTCACTGAATTATACTACAAGTCAGTGTGAAAAGGTCTCCCTCTCTCTCTCTCTCTCTCTCTCTCTCTCTCTCTCTCTGGGGTCTATTCATTAACTGAAAATTACAATTCATCTGCTGTGTGAGAGAGAGAGAGAGAGAGAGAGAGAGAGAGAGAGAGAGAGAGAGAGCCTGGTGGTTCCCCTTTCTTTATGGCTCCCATACAATATTAATCAAGATGGTAATGATAAGGGAGATGATAATAGTGATCTTCTTAAAGGTAATGATTATAATAATGATTATAATTGATGAGAAGAATTATTATTAGGAAAATAAAAATTGATAATAATAAAAATACGAAAAAGAATCAGAAGATGGAGCATTATAAGAGTTTTTAATAACAATAATAATAATAATAGTAATAATAATAATAATAATAATAATAATAATAATAATAATAATGCTTCATTTAACTGAATGGTAATTCCCTTTTCGATAATCAGACTTAATAAACGAATTGGTTTCCATCTCATCAAAATGTTATGTTAGCCACACTTGGTTGAGATGGTGTAGGATCGTGTGTGCATACGCATAGGTATAGAGAGGCCACGGTCCAGGTATATATAGACCTTGAGAGAGGCGTAACAAAGGAGTAGCGGTGTCTGCGGTTGAGAGTTTGTGATTGAGTGCACAAGGTAAACAAAGGCTTAGTTGTGTGAACCTCGGGCGTACGAGGTAAGCTCAGAGCGCACTCTTCAAGTCGACAGCGATCAGTGTAGAGGGGGAACGGTGTTGCTCCCCTTATTATTATGTGAAATTCTTACTTTTTCCCTTGTAAAAGGTATGCACTTATTTTAGTTATAATTTATGTGTTTTAACACTTGATATTGTCTATTGTGATTATCTTTGTATATGCAATAACAGAATTATCAAATAAGGTTACGATAATCTTGCCAGTAATGAAAAAGCCCTATGCTGCGCTTGCATGTGGTTGGAATTGTGCCACCAACCGTAAGTTAAGATGTGCAATATTATTCCCAGATTTTTGAAAGTGTTTATTCGTGAGTTGCCAGGCTAACTATGCAGCATAACCAGCAGGTTAGGTAAGAGTACAGAATAGCCTAGGCTACGAATTGCATGTTGTTTGACATAGGATCGTTGTCCTAAATGAAGACTTTGTATTACAGGGTACCAGTTTGGAGTACCTGTCATGTACTAGCACTTGTAGAAGTAAGAAATAAAAAGACCCCGGGAATCAGCCTTTCCCTCAACCTCCACTACACATGAAGATCCGTCCATCTCCACATCAAGTGCAAGTTAACTTCAAGACTAGGCTTAGAGTATTAGCCTATACTTATGATGTACATGGTATTAGCCTATGCCACGGTTTTGTTTCTTATAGGTAGGCTAGCCAGGAATAAGTTGATTGTACCAACCGTGTGTTACACGATCGTACATAATTCCTTTTGTGCCTGTATCTTCGCTCTCCCCTCGCACTAAAAAGAACCTGAAATAACATGTCTGTTTTTCTCATCGGTAACGGTGTCGATTTTTGAACATGAAAATTCTTGTTGCATTGAGCTTTTGTATATAAAGGAGAGTGTTCTACAATAAAATCACTCAGTTGCTTTCACCCTGTCTTTGAGTCACAACCTTCTCCTACCCCGTCACATGATTGTCCTAAATTGAATGGTAGCCTCTGAATGTATGTAAGGACAATTGTTGGAAACCCCATGACAATAATAATAATAATCTCACCTATATAATAAAGAGCAAGCGTCTGGCTATGTTCGTGGGTGTGCAAATATATTTAAAAATTTAGTCGTCATGTTTGACAGGTCACGTACAATAGTACTGATAACGAAGTAGTTATTCTCAAACTCATAAATTTGTTATTATAAATTCCCAAAAGAAAACTTCCAAACGAAATAAAAATTTACGAGAAGAAAAGTTGGCTATTTTACAAAGTTTCTCAGAGAATTCTCTACCTCAGCGAACTTGATTTTTATTAGGCCATTATGAAAATAAGAGGGTAACAATCTCCCCTAAATAAACTCCCCAAAGACCCCCATCTAATTTTAGTAGAGAAGTTCTGGCCTTCCCCGAAGGCTATTTCGTTTAGTAAACAAATGTGGAAGTTGAATGTTAGAGAGACTAAGGAACTGACATAAAAAGGTTCTCTGAAGTTTGTTAACCCTATATAAGGTTACAAGAGAGAGAGAGAGAGAGAGAGAGAGAGAGAGAGAGAGAGAGAGAGAGTGAGAGAGAGAGAGAGCAAATCTAAAGAGATATAAGTGATGAATAATATTCCAATTTAATCTACCTATTTAGTATTCTGTATATTCCTTATAAGACGACCAAGTAATAGATAAAGTTAGCTGCTGTCCCATTACACGAGGGGGTCCTTTTACTTCAATGAATAGGGGCAAGTATCCCTTGAGAAAAGGTGAAGAGTAAACTGAATTAAGACCTTCTTTACATCTGTAAGTAAGAGGAAAGAAGTGTGTCCTCTTCAAGTAAGATACAAAGTTTTAGCTTTTGTAATTAAGAGGATAATGTTCTTACTTCCTAAGCGAAAGTCCCAAACTCTTTCTTCTGAAAACTGTTGGTGTAAAATTCTTACCATTGGGAGACAGTTGTTGTGGTCAGTCGATTTCAAGCTGATGAGATTAAATTTTTGCTAAGTAATAAGTTTGGAAACTTGTCATTTATTAGGTTTGGAGGTTTGTCAGCTGATATGATAAGAGGTTTGCCATCTGATGGGATTAGGTATCTGATTTGGGGTTTACCAGCAAATGGGTTCGGAGGTTTGTCAGCTGATGGGATTAGAAGTTTGCCAGCTTATGTGTAAAAGATTTGCCATCTGATGGGCTTGTAACTTTACCAGCTAAGGGCAGTAGAGATTTTTCAGGTGATGGGTTTATAGGCATGCCATATGAGAGATTATAGCTTTGTCAGCTGATCAGATTAGAGGTTTCCCAATTGAGGAAATTAGAGGTGAGTCAGCTAATGGGATTAAAGATATGTCAGTTGAAGGTATTAGAAGCTTGTCTGCTTATGGGTTTAGAAACCTGCCAGTCCAAGGTTTTAGAATTTTAGCAGTTAATGGATGCAATCCAAAAAACTAATATATTCAGACTAATGCTTGTACAGACATTTCCAGTCTTTCCATGCGGGATCAATTGAATTTAGATAACAACACTCGACTTATTCGACTACCTCAATGAGATGTCCATAGTTTCTTTTTCATATGAATTTGTCGAAGACATCGAATCTTGAAATTAATCTCCAAAATGTAAGGACATCACCTTTACCACGTGTTTAGTGATCTCTGTCTTACTCTACAATTTTTGTTATTTTTTTCTTTCTCTGATCTTATCACAAAAACTATAATACATATTTCCCCTTTTTAATTAACTAAGATATTATGACATCAGAAAGTGGCAGAGTTTCCAATTCTTTTGAAATCATCTAAGATCTTTTGATATCACAAAAGAAAGATTAACACACCCGTTTACTTTGTTAAGTTTCCCCCAAATCTTTTTTAATTAGCTAAGATATTTTGACATCAAAATGTAGAAGAGATTAACACACCCATTTCCTGTGTACTTACGTGGCATAGCTATTTACAGAAGATAGTTTAAACCTTCTAAACTATCATTTAGTACTTTTCACTCACGTTCAATTTGTAAACAACTTGTAAAAAACAAACAGAATCTCTTTCAACGGTAACTGAAAGCCTCGATCATCTAAATGAGAAAACAAACCTCTACTGGATTCGAACCATAACAGGATGGTCATTTATTTACTCCTCGTGGTGATCCTTACTTGCACTGGGGAAAAGAAAAAAAATGTCCTGATGAGGTCAATGGGGATATTAAACTAAAAGAATTTCTTGCAAATGTGATTTCCAATAGATTTAAATGTGCAAACACACTTAAAAATTGCACATGGAATATTAGTAATTACCAAGTTCCAAAACCTTTATTCTACGATGAACTTTTTTCCAACTGATTTTCTAATCTAAGATCTGGTTTGATCGAATACTTATCAACTCAGTTACGTGAGTCAGATAGATAAATAGATAGTCGAATTTACAGATAGATAGATATAAAAATGCAGATACCTAATTAATTGATACATTGATAAATATTTATACAGACAGATACAGACATATTATCTGTTTGGGGTAAAGACACCTCTCTGATCGCAGTAAGTAACCTGGAGGTTTATTGCCTCTGTATCAAGCGATAATCGGTGATGCTTGCTTCGACTGAGCTGCTAATTGAGGCAATAGATCTAATGAATGTATTGCATCCATTTGATGAAGACTCCGATTAGAGTGCTGAGCTCAAAGGAGATATTGCCCACGGTATATTGCCTGCCTTAGGCATTGCCGCACACTCTGCATTGCCGAAGGCAAATTCAAGCAAGACAGGATTGCTTTGCAGACTAGAATTAAAGAATCGTGATGTGTCTGAAAATACTAAGCAATTCGAGAATAGAATTTCCAACTACATCTTTTAGCTTCTATTTTTACAGTCATTCCTATAGGAGCTTTTCCTCAGTAAACCTTAAATTAGGAAAGGGGATAAAGGAAGAACACATAATGGGTAACATCTTGAAAAATTCCCCTTCAAGTAATGATGAATAATCTTAGGTTATAAAACTTTGACTGGCCAGACAGTACTAAATTGGATCTCTCTCTCTGATTGCGGCTCGATTCATTTTTGCCATCACATACACAGATTAGTCTGACCTATTCTTTACATATTCTTCTCTTTCCTCATACACTTGACAACAATGAAGTCATCAAACAATTTTATTCTCTCAGGGGGTTAACAACTGCACTGTAATTTTTCAGTGGCTACTTTCCTCTTGGTAAGGGTGGAAGAGACTCTTCAGCTATGGTAATCAGCTCTTCTTCTAAGAGAAGGACACTCCAAAATCATGCCATTGTTCTCTAGTCTTGGGCAGTGCCATAGCCTCTGTTCCATGGTCTTCCACTGTTTTGGGTTAGAGATCTCTTGCTTGTTTCTCTTCCTCTTGATATTTTGAAATTGTTATAGTTAATATGTGAAAGATTTATCTTAAGGTTATTGTTCTTAAACGGCTCTTGTAGCTTTTCCTTACTTGCTTTCCTCACTGGGCTATTTTCCCTGATAGAGCCTTTAGGCTTATAGCATGCTGCTTTTCCAATCAGGGTTGTAGCTTAGTAAATAATAATAATAATAATAATAATAATAATAATAATAATAATAATAATAATAATAATTTTCCCCTCCTTGTCTTTTTATCTTGTTTCCTCATCAGCTCAATTTCCTGGGGAATTTCGTTAACTATTTCCCTAACGTTGGTTTATCTCGGAAGGATTTCATGTCTTATCATCAAACTTTTAACCTTAAACCATTTAATTCTTAAACCTTAAACGTTTTAACATTGAACAATAAAATTTTAGATCTGTTTCCATCTTATACATGGACACGTGTCATTTTAAAAGATTCTATCTTACTTAGTTTTTATTATAAATAATGTATTTAATGGCGATAAACAATAATATTAAAGTGAGAGAGAGAGAGAGAGAGAGAGAGAGAGAGAGAGAGAGAGAGAGAGAGAGAGAGAGAGAGAGGAGCTTACCAGTTTGAAATAGAAATTAATTTACTTTACTTTTTTTTATTTCCGAAAGAGATAATAATGTTTTCCAAATGAGCAACAGCTGATGCTAAACTAACTTCTATATTTTCTATATATTGTTGTATTAAGATAAATTCAGTTTCATTAACAAAAGATTTATTAAATTGTTACTAAATCTATAGAGGTGACATCAATAGCGAAAGATTTTCCCCAACTAGATAAAGAAACCCCCCCCCCTCTCTCTCTCTCTCTCTCTCTCTCTCTCTCTCTCTCTCTCTCTCTCTCTCTCTCTCTCTCTCTCTCTCTCGTGTTAGCGTTAAGAGGAAAGAATTTATTTGGACGTCTTCACGACACACAACTTCATCTGAACATTTTCATTGGGACTTCAAGGAAAAATGATATATATATATATGTATATATATATATATATATATATATATATATATATATATATATATATATATATATATATATATATGTGTGTGTGTGTGTGTGTGTGTGTGTGTATCCATACATTTTTCCATGCACTACATCCTCTTGATGAAGGCAATCAGCACCAAAAGAGTCATACCATTATATATATTATATATTTTTTTTCTGTGCTCCTGGATGAGCTTGAGAGCCCCATACCCTTCTTGTCTCCATCAGATTTGTATCCATTCACAGTTCAGTGGACTAATAAGTGAATGTTTGATTTTTTTCAATCTTTTAATTCTATAATTCCATTTGGAGTTCTTAAGTATTAAGTTTTATCATTTTATCACGATAGTACTTTATGTTAATAATTCTATCCTTAGATAAAAGTGATGGGTCTGTTAAATAAGACATTTTGCTTTCTAATTACAAGTCTCCATACTTTTAATTCCTATGGAATACTTTCATCTGACAACATCAAATCCTCAGGCAATAATCGTAGCTATTTATATCCTGCTTTGAACAAACAAATCCTTTTTGGTGCCTGCAGGATCATACACTCAAAACTCCAAAATAGCAACATTTTCCAGTGACTCAAACATAAACAAAATCATAAACAAAACACTCTGATAAGAATTAAATATGACCATTGGGAGAAACACAACCTGTCTTATTTTCCCAGAAGGGTTGGCATCCTTGTTTCACCTCGAAGGCAAACAGGTCGAAAGGGTTTCAGTTGGACCAAAGACGAGATAAGGCTATAACAGGTCAAAAGCCGCCAGAGAACTTTGCTTACTGAGTAAATACCAAATAAAACGAACATTCAATTCCGCTTTGGTCACAAGAAGGTACAATTGCAATCCCTCCCACCAACCAGGACGGTATTATTTAATATTGTTCAAGAAAGTTTAAAGGCTGGTTTGCACCCGGAGAGGATTCTTTGTCCTCAGAGGAGAGGAAGTAAAACTTACTTATTTTCCATTAAGGGTGTTTGATCAGAGAGAGAGAGAGAGAGAGAGAGAGAGAGAGAGAGAGAGAGAGAGAGAGAGAGAGAGAGAGAGTGAATTTCTATGTAGACACCAAAGTAAACCGAGACCTTGGTGGGGAGGTATTGACCACTGGGAACATTAACTGACAGTGGCTCCACACTACAGAGAAGTCCATACAATGAAATCACTGGCGTAATTAGGTTTGTCCACAGAGCATTGACAGATAGAGTTCCTGGATACTTAAAGAGTTACATCTCTAAAGGGCAAGGTAGTCATTATCTACTGTAGATTGTAATAGTACCGGATAATGTTTTCTTTTCTGCCAAAAGGAGAAGTGGTGGTTCGTTTTAGCTGGCATTTATTCAGTAAGGGGAAGTGGCTGTTCGTTTTACCCGGTATTTATTCAGGAAGCGGAAGTGGTTCCTTTTAGCCGGCATTTATACAGTAAGTGGAAGTGGTTCCTTTTAGCCGGCATTTATTCCGTAAGCGGAAGTGGTTCCTTTTAGCCGGCATTTATTCAGTAAGCGTAAGTGGTTCCTTTTAGCCGGCATTTATTCCGTAAGCGGAAGTGGTTCCTTTTAGCCGGCATTTATTCAGTAAGCGAAAGTGGTTCCTTTTAGCCGGCATTTATTCCGTAAGCGGAAGTGGTTCCTTTTAGCCGGCATTTATTCAGTAAGCGAAAGTGGTTCCTTTTAGCCGGCATTTATTCCGTAAGCGGATGTGGTTCCTTTTAGCCGGCATTTATTTAGTAAGTGGAAGTGGTTCCTTTTAGCCGGCATTTATTCCGTAAGCGGAAGTGGTTCCTTTTAGCCGGCATTCATTCCGTAACCGGAAGTGGTTCCTTTTAGCCGGCATTTATTCAGTAAGCGTAAGTGGTTCCTTTTAGCCGGCATTCATTCCGTAAGCGGAAGTGGTTCCTTTTAGCCGGCATTTATTCAGTAAGTGAAAGTGGTTCCTTTTAGCCGGCATTTATTCCGTAAGCAGAAGTGGTTCCTTTTAGCCGGCATTCATTCCGTAGGCGGAAGAGGTTCCTTTTAGCCGGCATTTATTCAGTAAGCGGAAGTGGTTCCTTTTAGCCGGCATTCATTCCGTAAGCGGAAGTGCTTCCTTTTAGCCGGCATTTATTCAGTAAGTGGAAGTGGTTCCTTTATCCGGCATTCATTCCGTAAGCGGAAGTGGTTCCTTTTAGCCGGCATTTATTCAGTAAGTGGAAGTGGTTCCTTTTAGCCGGCATTTATTCCGTAAGCGGAAGTGGTTCCTTTTAGCCGGCATTTATTTAGTAAGTGGAAGTGGTTCCATTTAGCCGGCATTTATTCCGTAAGCGGAAGTGGTTCCTTTTAGCCGGCATTTATTCAGTAAGTGGAAGTGGTTCCTTTTAGCCGGCATTTATTCCGTAAGCGGAAGTGGTTCCCTTTAGCCGGCATTTATTCAGTAAGTGGAAGTGGTTCCTTTTAGCCGACATTTATTCCGTAAGCGGAAGTGGTTCCCTTTAGCCGGCATTTATTCAGTAAGTGAAAGTGGTTCCTTTTAGCCGGCATTTATTCCGTAAGCGGAAGTGGTTCCTTTTAGCCGGCATTTATTCAGTAAGTGGAAGTGGTTCCTTTTAGCTGGCATTTATTCCGTAAGCGGAAGTGGTTCCTTTTAGCCGGCATTTATTCAGTAAGTGGAAGTGGTTTACTTGCAAAATGCTGACCATGGTGAAGTGATGACAGGTTTGACCAAACAATACGGTAGTTGAATTTCGTCTCGCAGGAAGACATTCATGTCTTTTATAACATATCCCTTTTAAGGTATTGTATCTATCCATGACAGTCACCAATGTGGCAACGTCGATGTTAGGCTCTAACAGAGAGGCGAGGTGAATGAAGCTAAGTTTATTCAACGAGGCAACGAGCTTATATACAAATAGTTGAGAGCAAGAAGGACACAACATCCAGACAGTACAATGCATGCGATAGCAAACTGAAACAGGTTTATATTATTAGTGCAGGGAAAACGAGAGATAAAACCGCAATACCGTTACAGTTTACGAGCATGTATGAAACACGTGTGGTGCAATCTAAACCAAAGGAGAAACGTTCGAAATGTTTTTACTTGTGAATATGTTTCCAGAACGTTGGACATTGAGATGAAAGAAGGTATTTAAATTCACTCTCTCTCTCTCTCTCTCTCTCTCTCTCTCCTCTCTCTCTCTCTCTCTCTCTCTCTCTCTCTCTCTCTCTATATATATATATATATATATATATATATATAAATGGTAATTCTTCAAGTTATTGCACTAGAAGAGGAAGTAATAAGTAAATGGACATTTCAAAACAATTTTAGGAATGAAATGTAAGTTATAAGGTTTATTTTTATTTTACATTTGAAAAAGTGTTTTCGGTTTTAAATTAGTCCAAAAACGATTTTGAATGAACTTCATAAATTAAATAAGAATATTTCTATGTATATTTTTTCATTAAGAATTTAGATTGAAAAGGCGATAAACTTGAGACAGAATCCACTAAGAGATAGATTTAAAATAAATTTTCTTAACTAACATTGAAAGATTAAGAAATAATTACAACAAATTAGGTATTTGTTCTGAAGAATAAACAAAAACAAGAAGAAGAAATGGATGAAGACAAATCAAGAGAGAAGAGAAGACGAAGATATTTGTTGGATCTCCCGAAGGAAAACTCCATTGTAATGGAAATGTTCTTTCATTCTCATGTCTTTGCATCCAGAGAGAGAGAGAGAGAGAGAGAGAGAGAGAGAGAGAGAGAGAGAGAGAGAGAGAGAGAAGGAATATTGCTATGCAAATGACCATGACTGTAAATATCAATTAGGACTCCATCTTTTCAACTTAATGAAGAAAAAGGAGAAATCAACAAAGTATTTTTCTCAAGTGGTTTTGCAAGTTTAGAGTTTCAAGTCTAATGAAGAATATCAAGATCGAATCTTGGCAAACTTAAAAGAAAACTCGATTCTAGGAAATATGTCTTGATAGAAATTATCATAAAAGACAATGTATGTTCCAGTTATAAATACTTGAGTTTTAATTCTTTCTATAAATCAAAGGCATCCTTCGTAAGTTGAAAATGCCAAAGAACCAAAATCTCCATAACATGTAAATCCTCTTAATCCCTTAAATAAATCCCTCCAGTCCTCTTAAAATCCCAAAAGGATTCAAAATAATTTCTACTATTAACACATGAAGGATCATCCAAATTGATGTCCATAAAGACTGAAAGGATTCTTCGTTCTCTGGACGATACTGCAATGTAAACATAAAATATTTATGAATACATTAAAAATGTCCACTTTTGTTTTCTGGCATTTGAATGAGCATAGTCGGAAGACTTACACCTGAGTTTATAAAAGACACAAGATTAGATACAAGAACAATTAATCTTAGAACGGAACAATTGAAGACTGGTTTCAAAAGCTGGAATTCTTAAGAATGGAAAATTATGTTGATGATATATAAGCTATAAAGGATTTATAAGTCTTGGGAGTGAGGTTTAGGTAACCAGGGGTTTTGGTGGGTTGGAAGAGCTAATTTCCTGATGCTGAGTGAGACTCAAAAACTTTTTCGACTCTCCAAATACTAATTACGACTCCAGTACTTTGACAATCCTCGAAATCCCTTTCTCTGGTACCCACTACGACTCCAGTGCCCCGAGGCCCCTTAAATCCACCCCCACAAGTATTTCTTACAACTAAATTACTCAAAAATCAGTCAATATCCCTTTCCAGGTTCTTGTTTCGATTCCAGTAACTTGATGACCATTAAAACCATTTTCCAGGATTCTACAGTTTCCAGTACCATTAAGACTCCCACAATATTTCCAGGCACTAACTATGATTCCAGAACTAGGTCTCCCTCCACAAGGCTTTTAGTTTCTCTAGGGAAACCTTAGACTTTTAAAGCCAGATTAATACCTTCATCTCTGCTCCTCAACAATATCCCTCCGAAAAAATAAAGTAGAGAAGGTTTTTCATTATATCAATTCATATAATTTATATATATATATATATATATATATATATATATATATATATATATATATATATATATATTATATATATATATATATTGTTTTACTTCTTCTTATAAAATGTACGATACTTGCAACAGTGAGTCTTCTATTGTCCCTATTTCATGGCATAAATTGAAAATTTTATTTACTTTATTATCTAAAAAAAGGAGAAAAAATATTTTTGAATTACTAGTATTACAAATGAATGAACAAACTGGATAAGTATAAATCCTCCAAGTATTAATGTTAAGGATTAGTCCACTATGAATATGATGAGGTGGTTCAATCCTGTAGTAAAAATGGAGAAAAAAATAAGCCCTGCTTAATTGAAAGTGAAGCTTGCTCACTTTTTAAGGTATAATTTACAATTTATAATTTCATTTAATTCATGATCATAGAAAGACAAAATTCAAATTTTAGTTAATATCAAAATAGATTAACAAAATGAATGCAAGTAAAATTAAGATTTTTTAGTGTGATATATGATTGTAAGTAATTAGTTTAATGTGAATATTCTGAGGTGGTTCAATCCTGTGGTGAAAATGGAGAAAATAAGCCATGCTTAAATGGAAGTGAAGCTTAAGGGAAAGTTAGCGGAAGTAGAGTCAGGTATTATACATCGTCTAACTCTGGTAGAGTAAGTGACGTCCCTAAAGATATGGGATTTAATGTTCTGTCTCTGTCCTCTTTCGTATTCCCTGTTGATTCAACCTTCTCTATCCCTATTCTCACCTTTAATCGTTTATTGACCTTATTCTCTTAAACGTTGACCTTCCTCACTCTGTTCCAGTCCAGGCAGAAGTTCCATTGATTTGGAAAGGTCACCTGGAGTTTAACCTTTCTTTATCCTCTGGTGGGACTCAAGGAGGAGTAAGAGAAGGTCGAGTGTTTGAAGTAATACTTAGATAAGACTCGAGTGTAGAGGGACACCTTTTATAGATGGTATATCATCCTCCTTTGAGCTTTGAGTCGTTGTAGACCTACTTTCAAAAGTTCAAAGAGATTAAATTCAGTTTTCATCTGTGGTGAAATCTCAGACAAAATAAGTCTAAATCTTTCACCTAACTCCGACGGAGTCCTTCTAAACATCTCAGCCATTGTCCTGATATTTGCGATTGCTTCAATAGAATTGAGCAATTGCCACATATTCTGAATAAAGGCTTCGCCATATCAATCTTCCTGTCTTTGTATTTTCTAGAAGCAAAGGGTTGTTGGCGAAATCATATGTTAGTGTGTGTGTGCATACAAAAGTTGATCTCTGGATTGTTTTATCTGACTCTATATCAGAAAAGGAAAAATTTGATGTCCTCTCTCCCTCTCTCTCTCTCTCTCTCTCTCTCTCTCTCTCTCTCTCTCTCTCTCTCTCTCTCTCTCTCTCTCTCTCTCTCTTTAAAATCCTTCTGGTCAAATACTTTATTGCAAATTCAAGATATGGAAAATTTTTATGTGTCTCTCTTTCTTTTCTTCTTTAAAGGGTCAGTCGAATCAGTCGTCACCTACAGCTTTCACTGTATATGAATATAAATATAAACATTATATATATATATATATATATATATATATATATATATATATATATATATATATATATATGTGTGTGTGTGTGTGTGTGTGTGTCCAAAAAAACACAGGAAAAAAAGAAATTAGTCGATATAAGATTAAGTCCTGACCAGTTTCGAGGTACTTCTGGATTTCTCTTACGTTTTATTATTGTCAGAAAATGAAGGCTGGAGGTGAGAGTCATCTCTCCTTCTTCTTTCTACTTAGGATGAGAGACGAGGCCAGGATTGGGGATTGGATTAGTATATGGAGGATGAGAATACCCAAGGAAAAACTATGGATGATTGAAAAGGATTTGAACGAGGAGAATTTGTGAAATACTTCATCAAAAATGGTCTCTTTCTGAAGTAGGAGAGAGAGAGAGAGGAGAGAGAGAGAGGAGAGAGAGAGAGAGAGAGAGAGAGAGAGAGAGAGAGAGAGAGAGAATTACCCAAATCCATTCAAATCCAGTATTCGAGAGAGAGACATAAGTCAGTGATTGATGGTCGAAGTTCTGACATACATTTGACCTTTCTTCCAATTCCTTTTCCTCACTTCTCGCACCTGTTTCATCTTTTGCCTCTTCTTCTTCCCTATCTTTAGATAAGGAAGGGGGGCATTCTGTTCCCCCCACTCCTACTAACACCCCTCAACTGAACAAGGGTCTTCCTTCTTCTCTTTGGAGAGACAAATTCTATTGATATTCTGAGGTAAGACTGATGGAGGAATCCGGAAGTGGGAGTCAGCTTAACCTCCTTTATTTTGTTTGTTTCGTTTTTCTTATGATTTTTTTTTTATTATAAAGAAGATACCTCTTGATATCCTGCTTTTCCAACTAGGGTTGTAGCTTACCTGGTAATAATAATAATAATAATAATAATAATAATAATAATAATAATAAGAGAAAAGTAGCCACTGAAAAATTACAGTGCAGTTGTTAACCCCTTGGGTGAAGAAGAATTGTTTGGTAATCTCAGTGTTGTCAGGTGTATGAGGACAGAGAAGAATCGGTAAAGAATATGCCAGACTATTCGGTGTATGTGTAGGCAAAGGGAAAATGAACCGTAACCAGAGAGAAAAATCCAAATTTTGTACTACCTGGCCAGTATTTGTGTATCATGATTTAGTGTCAATTCTACTTCATGTAAATAGAACCCATCTTGATGAAGCAATTATGCGCAGTTTTGTAAAAAAATAGTCAAGAGGAAATTGGTCCCGAGGGACATTGGGTGAACGAGAAGCAACTAAGAATAAAACAGGGCTTTCTTTTAGAGAGAGAGAGAGAGAGAGAGAGAGAGAGAGAGAGAGAGAGAGAGAGAGAGAGAGAGAGTTTGAATGTCTATGTGCATGTGAACAAAACCTTGGAACGATTTTGAATACCAGAATAAGACAGAGCTCAAAATGGAAATGGGAGACGAAGAAGAAAGAGAGGCTCATTTTGGTCGAGAAAACTGCAGAAGTTTGCTGCTGATGGCGAAAGAAAAAATAGAATATGAGGCTATTCTCTTCTTTAACTATTATCCATGAAAAGCATGAGAGAGAGAGAGAGAGAGAGAGAGAGAGAGAGAGAGAGAGAGAGAGAGAGAGAGAGAGAGAGAGAGAGAGAGTTTTAAACAAAATGGTAATATTATTTCTCCTTTTTCCTGAAATGAACAAATCTGAAGATATAAGTGACTTGAGTATTATTCCAATTTGTTCTACCGATTTAGTATTTCATATATTCCTCACAAGATGACCCAGAAATAGATAAAATAAAGTTAACTGCTCTCCTATTACACGAGGGGGTCCTTTCACCTCAATCAATAGGGGTAAGTATCCCTTGAGAAAAGGTAAGGAGTTAACTGAACTGAGACCTTGCTGACATCTTCAAGTAAGAGGAAAGAAGTGTGTCCTCTTCAAGTAAGAGTACAAAGTTTTAGACCATGTAAATAAGAGGATAATGTTCTTACTTCTTAAGAGGGATTGTCATAATTTTATCTTCTTAAGCGAAAGGCCCAAACTCTTTCCTCTGTAACTGAGGGTGTAAAATTCTTACACCATTGTGACACAGCTG
>NC_090749.1:98600041-98615041 GCF_036898095.1 Palaemon carinicauda | reverse complement strand
TAAAGTACTCAAACATCCGTCAAAATCCCATTCCAGGTACTTGCTTCGATTCCAGTAACCTCACGACCATAAAAACCATTTTCCAGGTTTCAACAGTCAATCCAGTACCATTACGACTCTGAAAATATTTCCACGCACTAACTACGATTCCAGAACTAAGTCAACCTCCATAAGGCTTTTGGTTTCTCAAGGGAAATCTTGGATTTGAATTAAAGCCGGATTAAGACTTTCATCTCTGCTCCTCAAAAATCTCGCTCCGGAAAATAAAATAGAAAAAGTTTTTCATTCGTTGAATTTGGCTATGTGTGTATATATATATATATATATATATATATATATATATATATATATATATATATATATATATATATATATATATATGTGTGTGTGTGTGTGTGTGTGTGTGTGTGTGTACATATATATGTATCTATGTTTGTATATGAGATTGGAGGGATATTTCCTAGTTTCCATCCTTGAGGCGCCTTTCTTTGGTTGGCTGTCTTTCGAAACATTTTGTCAGTGTAGCGTTATTATCTCATCCGGACCTGGTGTATTAGACTTACTCAGTTCCTCTGTTTTATTTTTGACATCTTCCATTGTAAAGATGATTCTATTTAGTGGTTGTGGCCCTTCATATTTGATAGCTGGTTCGGGGAGGGTTGTTGATTCTTCCCTGGTGAATGCGGTTGTGAAATATACCTTTATCAGTTCGGCTTTTTCCAAAGCATTTGTTACAGGATTACTCTCTGAGTCTCTTCACTGGCTAATGTTATTTTTGATTGGTTTTCTTCTGTTTACATAAGCAAAAGATTCATTTGGGTTTTCTTTAATATCTGAAGCCACTCTTTTCTCTTTATTGATCTTGGCCTTTCTAACTAGTTTACTTACATTTATGCCAGAAGTATTAATAACCACGAAAAAACATCTGAACTCTTAAGAGGAGAGAGAGAGAGAGAGAGAGAGAGAGAGAGAGAGAGAGAGAGAGAGAGAGAGAGAGAGAGAGAGAGAGAGAGAGAGAATACAACGTATCCCCACCTCCTGTCTCCTAACAGGACACCAGGTGGGTAGACCCCACCTTTTTAATAATGGCAGTTTAATTGCCTTTACAGTGACAAGCCATTAACAATTTCGGTTTTTATTTATTCTTTTTGGGTACTTTATTTTCTCTGCATTTTGTAGAACGAATTAATTCCATAACTAGAATTATCAACATTATGAAAAGAAAGGAGAAATCAACAGAGTGTTTATCCCAAGTGTTTTTGTAATTTTAGAGTTTGAAATCTAATGAAGAATATCAAGATCCAATTTTAAAAAATTAAAAGAAAAAATACTCGATTCCAGAAAAAATACTCGATTCCAGGAAATATGTCTTGATAGTAGTTATAACAAAAGATAATTTATGTTCCAGTTATAAGTACTTTGGTTTTAATTTTCTTTTTATAGTTTATACATGAAAGATCTATTTTAATTTTTTATTTGTCTTAAAGCGTTTTATTTTAATTGTTCATTACTTCTCTTGTAATTTACTTATTTCCTTTCCTCACTGGGCTATTTTTTGCTATTGGAGCCCTTGGGCTTATAATATCCTGCTTTTCCAACTAGGTTGTAGCTTATCTGATAATAATAATAATAATAATAATAATAATAATAATAATAATAATAAATTGAAAGCCTCCTTCATAAGTTGAAAATGACAAAGTAACCAAAGTCTCCATAACATGTAAATCTTCTTAATCCCTTATAAACACGAACAAGAAAATCCCTCCAGTCCTCTTAAGATCCCAAAAGGATTCAAAATAAATTGTACCATTAACGCATAAAGGATCATCCAAATTGAAGTGTATAAAAACTGGAAGGATTCTGCGTTCTCTGGACAATATTGTAATGTAAACATAAAATATTTATGAATGCATAAAAAACTCCACTTTTGCTTTCTGGCATTTGAATGAGTATAGTCCGAAGACTTGGACCAGAGTTGAAAGACACAAGATAGGAAGAACAAATAATATTGTAACGGAATATTTTAAGACTGGTTCCAAAAGCTGAACTTCTTAAGAAGGGGAAAAAATAGCTTAAGGATATATGTTTTAGACGTGAGGTTTAGGTAACAAGGGGTTTTAGTGGGTTTGGAAGAACTAATTTCCTCTGGCACCGTCGTTCAATTGGTTCGTTATATATTTTACATAAGATTTTTCATAATTCTGATCATCCTCTTCATTCAAATCTTCCCAGACAGTTCCATCCGGTTCATAATACTATGCAGTTAATTCTAATAGTCAGGCCTTCTCTATTATGAGGCTGAATACTGCACAGTACTCTAGAATTCTTATTTCAGCTGTGACCAAGATGTGGAATGATGTTCCTAATCGGGTAGTTAAATCGGTAGAACTTCAAAAGTTCAGACTTGCAGCAAATGTTTTTATGTTGAACAGGCTGACATAAGTCTTTTTATAGTTTATTTATGAAATATCCGTTTTGGTGTTGATACTGTTTTTTAAATATTTTATTTTAATTGTTCACGTTACTGTTTTTTAAATATTTTATTTTAATTGCTCACCGTTTATTTATTTCCTTATTTCCTTTCCTCACTGGGCTATTTTTCCCTGTTGGAGCCCTTGGGCTTATAGCATCCTTCTTTTAGCTTAGCTAATAATAATGATATTGATTATAACTCCAGTACTCTGACGATACTCAAAGTCCCTTTATCATGTACCCACTACGACTCCAGTACCCTTCCAACAAGGATTTTTTAAGACTAAAGTACTCAAACATCCGTCAAAATCCCTTTCCAGGTACCTGCTTCGATTCCAATAACCTGCCGACCATCAAAACCATTTTCCAGGATTCAACACGAAAATCCTGTACCATTAAGACTCAAAATATTTCCAGGCACAAATTACGATTCCAGAACTATGTCTGCCTCCAAAAGGTTTTTAGTTTCTCAAGGGAAATCTTAGACTTGAATTAAAGCCGGATTAAGACCTTCATCTCTGCTCCTCAATAATATTCCTCCGGAATATAAAATAGAGAAGGTTTTTCATTAGATCAATTCATATAATATATATTTTTTTGTTTTGGATCCTCTTCTTATAAAATGTACGATACTTGCATCAGTGAGTGTTCTATTGTCACTATTTCATGGCATAAATTGATAATTTAATTTACCTTATTATCAAAGAAAATAATTTTAATTTTCAATTACTAGTATTACAAATGAATGAAAAAAATGAATAAGTATAAATCCTTCGAGTATTAACGTAAGTAAATTTGATATTTTCTAAGTGTGACGTAGAGCTGTAAGGGGTTAGTTCACTATAAATCTGCTAAGGTGGTTCAATCCTGTAGTGAAAATGGAGAAAAATAAGCCCTGCTTAATTGGAAGTGAAGCTTGATGGAGGGTAAAAAGTAGCTGAAGAAAAGATAAAATCAGCAGAAGTAGGGTTAGGTATTATATAGCGTCTAACTCTAGGAGAGTGAGTGACGTCCTTAAAGATATGGCATTTAATGTTCTTCCTCTATCCTCTTTCTTATTCCCTGTTGATTCAACCTTCTCTGTCCCTATTCTCACTTTCAATCATCTATTGACCTTATTCTCTTAGACATTGACCTTCCTCACTCTGTTGCAATCCAGGCGGAAGTTCCATTGATTTGGAGAGGTCACCTGGAGTGTGACCTTTTCATATCCTCTGGTGGAACTCAAGGAGGAGTAGGTGAAGGTCGAGTATTTGAAGAAATACTTATATAAGACTCGAGTGTAGAGGAACTACTTTTATATATGGTATATCATCCTCCTTTGAGCTTTGAGTCATTGTTGAACTATTTTCAAAAGTTCAAAGAGATTGAATTAAGTTTTCATAAGTGGTAAAATCTCGGAAAAAATATGACTAGATATTTCACCCAACTCCAACTAAATCCTTCTAAAAATATCTCAGCCATCGTTTTGATATTCGAGATTGTTTCAATAGAATTGAGCAAATGCAACGTTCGTTTTGGTAGAAACGTCTTACTGACTTTGACTTTGGTGTCGAGTGTGACGGTGCCGAGAGAGGGTTGTGAACTCAAAGGCAGGATGCAATCAACTGAGTTATATTATTATAGAACACTCTCCTTTATATACAAAACCTCAAGCCAACAGGACATAACAAGTTAACAAGACAGACAATGTTACAGAGGAAAACAGCAGACATGAATTTTCATGTTCGTTTAGTGCGAGGGAAGAGCGAAGATACAAGCATAATATATGCATAAGAAATTATGTACAATTGTGTGACACACTGTTGGTACATGGCTCCCCCTCTAAAAATGACATACTGAACATGTTAAATAGGGCGCCCTGATCTAGAGAGGCGAACTGTAGGCGGGTCATCTGGCAGAAGATAAGCAGGTTTTAGACGATCAATGGAGACCCAGTCTTCTTAGCTTTCGGACTGCGTCGGATCACAAGGAAAGGGCCCGTGTAAGGGGGCGTTAGTGGTGGCTTGCTGGTGTCGTTGCGCAGGAAGACGTGCGTTGCTGGGGGCTTGTAAGTCTGGCGGCACGGAGTAAATTTTCCCACGACGTGACGTATGCACTGGAGATCGTCGGAGGAGGTTGTAGAAGGAAAAAATTCGGCAGGGACGACCAACGGGTTGCCATACACCATTTCAGCTGCCGAGACGTCGAGGGCGTCTTTAGGAGTGGTCCTTAGTCCCAGGAGGACCCAGGGAAGCTGAGTAAACCAGTTGCAATCCTTGCAGCGGGACATCAAAGCTGCTTTGAGGGTGCGATGAAAACGTTCAATCATTCCATTGGCAGCGGGGTTGTAGGCCGTTGTCTGATGTAGGGTGATGCCCAGGAGATTCGCTAATGACGTCCACAATTGAGAGGTGAAAGTGGTTCCCCTGTCAGAAGTAATATGCTCAGGGATACCGAATCTTGAAATCCATCCAGAGAGTAAGGCAGATGTACATGAGGCGGACGTTGCAGTTTCCATGGGAATGGCTTCAGGCCAACGAGTGGAGAGGTCGATGACGGTAAACAGGTAACGATGTCCTTGTGATGTGGGTAGGGGGCCTACAACGTCGACGTGAATGTGTGCGAAACGACGCTGAGGTTGAGGAAAGGTGCCCACTCCTGAATCCTTGTGTCGATGTACTTTGGAAGTTTGGCAAGAAGTACAGGCGCGGACCCAATCCTTAGCATCCTTAGAAATGCCGTGCCAAATGAACTTTGCTTTCAGCAGCTGTGTAGTAGAACGGCACGAAGGATGTGAAAGGCCGTGAATGAAATCAAACACCTGTCGGCGCATGGGAGCAGGAATCCAAGGTCGCGGTATACCAGTACTGACGTCACAAAGGAGGGTGGTGTTGGAGTCTTCGAGGGGAAAGTCTTCCCAATGCAGGGATGTGCAGGATGTCCTACAAGCTGGATACTCTGGATCCTGTCGTTGGGCTTCAGCCAGGGCGTTGTAACCCAATCCCAGTTGAACGGCAGCCAACGTGTTTCTTGACAGGGCATCGGCAACGGGATTCATTTTCTCAGGGACTTATTGGAGGGTGCAATTGTATTCAGCCACGGCGGAGAGATGTCGGCGTTGACGGGCGGACCAGGCGTCAGACTGTCGTGTGAAGGCGTGCACCAGAGGCATGTGGTCTGCGCGAATGACGAAGGGCGTACCTTCTAAGAAATGGCAAAAGTGACGGACAGCCAAGTGCACCGCCAGCAATTCTCGATCGAAGGTAGAATAACCCGATTCTGCCTTGGACAGTTTTCTGCTGAAGAAGGCCAATGGGCAGGGCGAGCCTTTGACTACCTGCTCGAGTACTGCAACAATAGCGACGTCGCTGGCATCGGTGGAGAGAAGGAGAGGGGCGTGTGGGATAGGAAAAGTGAGAGACGCAGCAGTTGATAGGGCCTTCTTTGCATTGCAGAAGGCTGCTTCTTGAAGGGGACCCCACTTCAGGTCCTTCGGCTTGCCCTTGAGGGAGGCGTAGAGGGGAGCAAGAGTGGCGGCAATGGCTGGCAGAAAACGGTGATAATAGTTGATCATGCCCAAGAATTCCTGCAGAGCTTTGACGGTCGAGGGCACGGGGAAGTTCTGAACGGCTGCTACCTTCTCAGGGAGGGGGTGGACACCTTCAGGAGTGATGCGGTGCCCTAAGAACGACACTTCATTGGCGCCAAAGGTACACTTGTCGTACCGGACTACAAGGTCGTTTTGTTGCAGGCGGTCGAGCACGATGCGCAGGTGACGGAGGTGTTCCTCTTTTGAGGAGGAGAACACAAGTATGTCGTCCACATAATATTCACAGAAAGGGAGGTCCCCTAAGATGCCATCCATGAGACGTTGAAACGTGGCCCCAGCATTACGAAGGCCAAAACAGGAGTAATTGAAGGTGTATGTACCAAACGGAGTGGTGATGGCAGTCTTGGGGATGTCTTCTGGGTTCATAGGCACCTGATAATACCCCTTCAGGAGATCGAGCGTAGAGAAAACCTTTGCTTTGTGCAGGTAGGAGGTCACGTCGGCAATGTTTGGGAGGGGGTAGTGATCCGGTTCTGTTTGCATGTTCAGGCGCCTGTAATCCCCGCACGGACGGAGGGAGCCGTCTTTCTTCAGAACGATGTGTAAGGGTGACGACCATGGGCTGGAGGCCTTTTGGCAAAGGCCCATTTCCTCCATTTCGGCGAACGTCTGTTTGGCGGCTGCCAATCGTTCCAGTGCCAGACGTCTGAATTTTGCGAAGACTGGGGGTCCCGTCGTCTTGATATGGTGATAAATACTGTGCTTGGCAGGAACCGTGGGCGTTTGGCGAAGTTCTGGACAGAAAACTTCCGGGTACGACGTGAAGAGGTGGGCGTAGGCATCCGTGGGTGAGCTAATGTGGAGAGCGAGGTTAGAGGGGGCGGGTTGAAGAGGTGTCGACAAGTACGAGTCTGCGTTGACCAATCGTCGGTGGGCGACACCGACCTGAAGGTGGAAATGAGAGAGGAAATCCGCACCGAGGATTGGCATGGTGACGTCAGCAACGAGAAACTTCCAATTGAATTTACCGTTTCCGAACGATAATGTGAGGTTCTCGTAATCGTAGGTGGGTATCGCAGATCCGTTGGCAGCTACCAAGCGGACGTCGGCAGATGTAGACAGACTACGTCGTGTCTTGAAGAGTTTCCTTGGCAAAAGAGAACGACAAGCACCCGTGTCTACCAAAAATCGCACGCCCGTTCCTGCATCCTGTAAAAAGAAAAGATTAGAAACACGGGAGGCCACCGCCACGAGCGATGGCCTACTTACACGTTTTTTGGCCACTGACATTCCTCGGCACATTTCTTCGCGGTTGCCCCGAATCTGAAGTGGTAGTAGCAAAACTGCGGCGGATGGGAGGTAGTAAGTGGCTGTAGAAGTCGTTTGTTGGGGCGCGAGCGATTGGTGGGTGGTGGGCGGCTTTCTCTCTGCTTCGGCACGTCACGGTGTGGGCGTGTATGTCCTACGGCATTCATGTCAGCTTCAGTTGACGTTGAATAGGCATCCTCTTCGTCAGGGGTGGAGACGTTGATGGAGGTCTTGAAGTGGCTGTCCATAAGGGCGTCGGCTTTGGTCATCAAGTCCTTTATCGGTAAACTATGAACATCGGGTATGGCAGCGCGTATAGGTCCGGGTAAACGGCGTATCCAAAGGGCACGAAGTAGGTTCACCTCACGAGGAGAGCCGTCTGCGGCAGGTTGAAGGCAAGTGATACTGGTCATTTCCCTGAGGGCAAGCGAAGCCCTTTAGTCCCCCAACGGTTGTTGCGAGAGCTGAAAAAGCTTTGCTACACGGGCGGCTGGCGACGGCGAGTACTGCTGCAGAAGGTATGTTTTGAGGGCGTCATATGCTATTGGCGTGTCTCCTTGTTCACAACGCCAGTCGGATATTTCCTGGAAGGTGTCCTCGGGTATCGCCGCGAGAACATAATCTGGTTTGGTGGTTGAGCGAGTCATGCCGTTGATGCGAAACTGGACTTTTGCGCGCTGAAACCAAGCAAATGCCTCTCCGCTGGCGAACGGTGAAAGTTTCAATGGGGCGGCTGCAGCGCCAACTACTGTAGTAGAGTCCGCCATAGTACCAACGATGGAGGGGCGAGGGAGGTGGGGGTGGAAGGCAGTGGGAGCGAGTCGACTTCCGGGGTCACCAATGTGACGGTGCCGAGAGAGGGTTGTGAACTCAAAGGCAGGATGTAATCAACTGAGTTATATTATTATAGAACACTCTCCTTTATATACAAAACCTCAAGCCAACAGGACATAACAAGTTAACAAGACAGACAATGTTACAGAGGAAAACAGCAGACATGAATTTTCATGTTCGTTTAGTGCGAGGGAAGAGCGAAGATACAAGCATAATATATGCAAAAGAAATTATGTACAATTGTGTGACACACGGTTGGTACACGAGGAATTTTCAAAGTTAAGGAAAAGTGTTCGGGAAAATTCGATTATTATTATTATTATTATTATTATTATTATTATTACTACTAATAATAATAGTAGTAGTAGTAGTAGTAGTATCAGCAGCTATGTTTTTATCAATATTATTAGTCTTACTGAAGACCGATTTTTACTTCAGACTTTTAAAAACCTAAAAGGTTTTAAAGAAGGAAAATTCCATTCTGAAATAAAAGAAGAAGAAAGTAACAAAAATTCAGCCAAAGAGAGACATCAACAGATGACCTGAATTCCACCAAACAATAACAATGAAGTTATTCCCGGATCGACCACCCACTGAAATGGTGATTCATCATTCGAAATATCTCATCAAATTAACCTAATTAACCTTCAGAGATTTTCACTTTCCGCTTGACTGGAATTGGAATGTAATGATTAGAGTGGGAATATGGAGGGACTGAATATATTGGAATCTCTGAGCAAGAATATATTAAGGTCATCGAGTTCCTCTTAACATATCTTGTGTCGTAACATCCGGTTAATAAAACTTTTCAAATTCAATTATTTAATTGGTCTTTGATTTCATAAATATTTGTGCAATAATAATTGAATATTTAACAAAGAGATATTTGAGCTCTATAATAATAGGGTTTTGTTGATAGTATGTTTAAAGGATCATCGTGAGGAACAAAAGCAAGAATCAGACCAAACATATAATTTAGTGATTGGGGTCTGAGTCTCCTTTCCACCCATGGTACGACTAGGGGACATCGGGAAGTGACTGTTGATGACCCAACAGAGAAACCTAACCTAACCCTACGGGAAATAATATAAAGGACTAACTGAACAAGAATGTATTAGGTTATCGAGTTCCTCATAATATATCCAAATATAATTATAATTGGTCTTTTATTTCATAGATATTTCTGCAATAATAATGGAATCAACAATAAACAAAGAGATATTTCAAGGTCACTTTCCATCACAATTTCTCACACTCCTCAATTACTATTGGAGTGGTATATAGATAGGGATCTGGTTGATAGTATGACTCAAAGGTTTAAAGGTGCCTTGAGAGTAGATGTTAGAAGCCTTTTGCCGGGTATCCTTGACACCCTAGGTAGGAACATGTGATCATGGTCTTAGCTCCCTTTCCACCCAAGGAATGACCAGGGGGCTCAGGAAGTCACTGTTGAAGACCCAACATAGATTAACATGATTCATAAACTGTAAGTGGAGAATGTAGCCATAAATAAAAGGCTGGAAGAGAACATAATTTTTGAACGTTGAATGGAAAGGAACATTAGTCATTAGTATTTGAGGAGGCCTCTTTGAAAGGCCTCTTTAAAAGGCCTCTTTTAAAGGCCTCTTGAAAAGGCCTTTTTAAAATAGGGGCATCAGTGACCCAGCGAGGGAGAGGCCACTGAAGAAACTAGAATCACATCATGAATATTACATCACTCCAAAATCAAACCATTGTTCTCTAGTCTTGCGTAGTGCCATAGCCTCTGCACTATGGTCTTTTACTGTCTTCGGTTAGAGTTCTCTTGCTTGAGGTACACTATTCTATCTAATTTCTTTTCCTCTTGTTTTGTTAAAGTTTTTATAGTTTTTATAGTTTATATTGGAAATATTCATTCTAATGTTGTTACTGTTCTTAAATTATTTTATTTTTCCTTATTTCCTTTCCTCACTGGGCTATTTTCCCTGTTAGGGCCCCTGGGCTTATAGCTTTCTGCTTTTCTAACTAGGGTTGTAGCTTAGCGAGTGATAATAATAATAAATAAAGGGCAACTCACGAAGTGAGGAAGGTGGCGTTTTGGGAGTGACATCGTTCTACAGCTCAGAAAGTAACAGATTCGAATTGCAATGTTTTGTTCAATGGGAGTCATGAATTTCCAATGGTTTCTTCTCAGTATTATCATTAAAATTCTTTTTATCAGTATTATTTTATACGAAAAACAAAGCAATTGAAGTAAAAAATTAGCTTCAATAACTCCGAATGACTCAGCCAACACGTAATAGCAGTTAGAAAGAGTTCTCTAGTGAAGGAAAAATAATTCTTTTCTTTTCTTTTTCTTTGAGCTGAAATTGCTCTGACAAAAAAAATGAAAGCTGATTCGAGAAAGAATTCTTATAGATTTTTCATTAGGGTCTCCATCGGATTCTTCGCTGTTTTTGAGAGAAACTTCTCAGATCTTTAACTTAGAATATTCCCGGATCTCATTCCAGATCCAAAGATATAATAATATTATGATTTCCTTTAATTAATAATATGAATATCTTTATTATAATGTTTTATGCTATTTGTGCAACGTTTCCAAATCTGTGTAATGTTTATAAACATCAGGAAATGTTATTAGATGATGAAGGCTGAAGGTGAGTGTCATCTCTCCTTCTCCTTCTTCTTCTTTCCGTTTATGTTGAGAGACGAGGCCAGGATGGTCTCTGAGGGGTTGAGGATTTGATTAGGATAAGGAGGATGAGAATACCTAAGGATAAAGGATGGAGGATTGTGAAGGATTTGCGGGAGAAGAACTTGTGAAATAATATTTAAAAAATGGTCTCTTTCTGAAGTAGGATTTCAATAAGGAGATGTATGTTTCGGGAGGATGGTCCAGGAGAGAGAGAGAGAGAGAGAGAGAGAGAGAGAGAGAGAGAGAGAGAGAGAGAGAAAGAGAGAGCTAACAAAATCCCTTCTAATCCAGTCTTCGAGAGAGACATAAACCAGTGATTGATGGTCGGAGCTATGACTTAGATATGACCTTTCTTATAATTCTTTTTTCTCCTTCTCGCACCTATCTCATCTCCTTTCTTTTGATAAAGGGGTGGGGTATTCTTTTCCCACTTCCCCTAACATCACTCAACTGAACAAGGGTCTTTCTTATTCTTTATTGGAGACAAAGTCTATTGATATTCCGAAGTAAGACTGATGGAGGAATCCGGAAATGGGAGTCAGCTTAACCTCTTTTCTTTAGGTTGTTTTACTTTTCCTATAATTTTGTTTTACTCTAAAGAAATCTTACCAATACTTTTTGTATAAGTACTTTTGTAAAAAAAAGTCTCAAAATGATTCACTAGCGAGTTATGTAAAACTTGAACCATCCTTTTGGATGGGATTATGGAATTATGAGTCGAAATACGGAAAGATCGAAAACATGACAAACTAGCATTCAATTCTGTGTGTAATTTAAAATGTTTCATCATCTAAAGGGAATAATTTTCTTTGTGATTTAAAGGAATAAATTAATTCAATGATTTGATGAATTTTCAAGTGTTTCATGATTTGAAGCGTTTTAATGTATTCATGATTGAAGCTAGTTAAATATTGTATACTATTTAAAGGGATGTGGTGTATATTATAATATAAATAAATGAAAGTAAATTATATACTTTACAATTTAAGGAAGCTTTCTTGTTTTACTGAAAGAGATTTATGTCATTAAAGGGATCAGCAGAAAGACAATTCTAGTGAAGCTTCGGAGACTTTCCTCAAGGAAGATATTCACTTCTTTCCAGTTCATAAAACGAGGAGAGGAGAAGGATAAGGAGGAAAGATCTCTCTCTCTCTCTCTCTCTCTCTCTCTCTCTCTCTCTCTCTCTCTCTCTCTCTCTCTCTCTCTCTCTCTCTCTCTCTCTAAACAGTTTAGCAGGAATATGAGGGGGAACCTTGAAATTCTTCATTCCATTTTATTGGATAAAATTCCATTCCATTCAAAGATACTTTGAGTGGATGTACTGAGGTAAGTACTACACCGTCATATAGATAAAAGAAACGTATTATCTCCTTCGAAGATGGAAAAGTATTTAAAAAAGTAAAACTTTCAAACACTTAAAATTCTTCTCTTAATCATATGGTCACATTTCCCCTCATCATCAGAAACGCCTCAACTTGTGAAAACTTAAAAATGAAGTTAGACTTTTCAGAATCCACAAATAGAAGAATCGAGAGAAATATCATTCGTGCGAAACTAAGTTTGCTGATTTAGCTCAGCAGAACATTTTAAATGCGACTCCGTTGTGCAGTTTTTGTAAATTGAGGTAAATTACTTTCTAAATGTACCAAATAACTGTTTATATTTTTATTCCTAGGAAGGTTTCTTTTCCAGGTCTCCCTCGGAATCCAATGTTCCCTTCAAAGAACTGTTTAGTATTAATTGAAGAATTGTCTGCGCATAAATGATAATAATTTTTTACCCATGTCTTTTGTGTAGCGTTGTTTTAAACAATTTTATCAAGTTGAAGAATAATTTGGAATATTTTAGTCCAATTTCCTGATGGTATGTTCTTTGTGCTGTGCACATATTCATCAAATGTTATTATTCATATAACATTTAATTGGGTATAAAAAATTTATGGAAATTACTGAGACAGTAATAATTCTACCGTTCAAACTGGGATCCCACATTACCTGCAGGAATAATTCCTTTCATCCTTCACTTTGTGCTTGGTCCTTTTTGGCACACAAGTTGATTATTGCCTCAGAAGTTATCATCTGATTAGGGCGACAAGATGGCCGTTACTGACTCGCTTGATGGGTTTAGTGTTGTTTCTGGTACAGACGAGGATTATTATTTACGTGAAAAGAGAGAGAGAGAGAGAGGAGAGAGAGAGAGAGAGAGAGAGAAGAGAGAGAGAGAGAGAGAGAGAGAGAGGGGGGGGTGGTATTACAGTTGTCCTCTCATCACAGAGAGAGGACGTGCATATTTGGCCCTTCAACATTCAACATCAAAGAGACTCCAACGTTTTCTATAATGTCTACGATCTTTTGACAGGGGCCTTTGGTTCTTTGTTTTCCTTCCTCATAGAAAGGGGGGAGGAGAGGAGGAAAAAGAGAAGTAGGGGGAAGGAGGAGAGAGGATAAATTAGTATGTAAAAACCAGCAGATACTTTGAATAAGAAAGGACAAAATTCCTGGTTGTTGTTACATTAATAGATATATGGAAAGGTTTATTCTTCCTTGAAACTCAATTCGAGATGGATGGACATATATCTCTCAATATATGAATATGTTTCCGGAGTAATAATTGTTCTGAATCCAAAGTTATAGTGAGGAGAACTTTCAGAGACTGGTGAAAAATAAACTTTTTCTTTAGCCTCTTTCCCCATAAAATTATTTTAGGACCATTGTTATCCATAATCAAAGAACATACAAATCTTAACAGCAGATTAATCAATTCGTAATCGAATGAAGTCTTTTAAGATGTTGCATCCCTCACCTATCCTTCCCTCTTTCCAAAAGCATTAAGGACGAATGTCTGAATAATAGATGTCATTTCAGGGATGAAATGGAGGAATCTCGACCATCTGAATAATTGACTCCTTCATTAAGTGGGTTTAGTGTTGTCAGGATTATTTCAGTCTATATAGAGGGCAAAGACCTCCAATGCTGGAGACGGGTTCTCGTTTTTGACGTGAAATTAGTACCTGAAGGGGAGGGTCTGGAATACTGGAACAATTAACAAAGGAGATTAGATCACGTTACTTTTGGTCAGGTAAGAATCCATGAAGACATTGTACCTTTTAGTTCCTAAGGGACATCATAGTAATAGATGTACATGATGGATATCCTGTTCTACGCGAGAGAGAGAGAGAGAGAGAGAGAGAGAGAGAGAGAGAGAGAGAGAGAGAGAGAGAGAATCCAGGACATTATTAAACGAGCAAGTGTTGATCTTGGTAATTCCCTCCACTCGCAGTTACTGCTGGATCAATCACGTAACTTTAGCCAAACTTCAAAACCTTCTCGAGAGTTTATAAGTTTTCTGAAAGTATTTTCTGTTTGTTTGTGTGTTTATGTTTGTGTTTGTGTTAACAGAAATTAAAAGGAAGTTGAAAACCGATAACATTCAGATATAATGAAAAATTCAATGCGAGTAAATTATATCTATATTGAATCCAATGAAAACTGAAGTAAATTATTACTTTGACCAATTCTTCACGTTTTGAAAATCCATTTCCAATCACTTTTAATACGTTCATCCTTATTACTCTTTTCTATTTATATAACATCTATATAATAATGCCTTTTGTGACCCTTGACATCCCCTGTGAATAAATGAATGAATAATGAATGAATCTTGTCTGGTAGCATCATTCATATGAAATCTCTTTCATCTCCTAAAGGGACTGACTGCCTTACTGACTTATGACTGACTGGCTGACTGACTGACTCTGACTGACCAACTGGCTGACTGATTGATTGATTAACTGACTGACTGATTGATTGACCTTCGCTTCCTGGAATCAGTGACGCAATACATTATTTACATTATTCCAACGGGAATGGATTCTTGGAATGGAGGGGATTCCTGTAATAAGCAAACAACTGATGAGAAGGAGCATTTCAAGGTTCAAAACAGGAGCATAATATTCTTTCTCTTTCTCATTAACAAATAACGTTTTAATGTTTATTGTTCTGTTTATTCAAGAGAGATAAACTTTACTGAAAGGAATAACTTAAGATTACAAGAAAGGATAAAAAGTGGTATTGTCTTCAGTCCAATTATGTGGTGCACTGTAGGCATTACTTAAAGATCTTTGAAGTCTAACTTCAGCCTCCTTTTGCATCGACTTTTTAGCTTTCTACTTTACTTCTGC
>NC_090749.1:98571702-98599541 GCF_036898095.1 Palaemon carinicauda | reverse complement strand
TAATTCTTTTTGAGCATTTATTAGAACGAAGTAATTCTATGGAAGAAAAACATAAAAAAAAAAGTTTAATTTTATTTTACTGTTTTGGGTTTTGGAAGAACTCATTTTCTAATTTCGATACTCAAAATCTCTTTCGTGCTATTTATTATAACTCCAGTACTACGACTCCCACAGATGCCCCTTAAAACCATCCCACAAGTACTTCTTACGACTAAAGTACTCAAACATCCGTCAAAATCCTTTTCCAGGTAATTGTGTCGATTCCAATAACCTGACGACCATCAAAACCATTTTCCAGGATTCAACAGCCAATTCCGTGCCATTACGACTCTGAAAATATTTCCAGGCACTAACTACGATTCCAGAACTAGGTCAGCCTCCACAAGGCTTTTGGTTTCTCAAGGGAAATCTTAGACTTGAATTAAAGCCGAATTAAGATTCTCATCTCTGCTCCTCAATAATCTCACTCCGTAAAATGAAATATGGAAGGTTTTCATTCGTTTGATTTAGTTATCTGTATTTTTTCATAAATTTTGCTTCCTGTTCTTAAAAGGAGTAGATGGCTTTTTAATTTCATTAATAAAACGTCTGAAAATGATCAGCAAGGATTCTATTGTCACTATTTATGGTATAAATTAATAATTTGATTTAATTCGTTATCAAAGAAAAAAAAATATTTTCAATCAATAATATAAAAAATTAATTAAAAAATTTAATAACTATAAATATAGATTTTTAGTGTGACATATGGTTGTAATTAATTAATTCAATGTGAATAGGCTGAGGTGGTTTAATCCTGTAATGAAAATGGAGAAAAATAAGCCCTGCTTAATTCGAAGTGAAGCTTGATGGGAGGATAAGAAGCAGCTGAAGAAAAGAGAAAGTCAGCAGAAGCAGAGTCAGGTATAATACAGCGTCTAACTCTAGGAGAGTGAGTGATGTCCCTAAAAGATATGGGATTTAATGTTCTGTCTCTGTCCTCTTTCTTATTACCTGTTGATTCAACCTTCTCTATCCCTATACTCACCTTTAATCGTCTATTGACCTTATTCTCTTAGAGGTTGACCTTCCTCACTCCGTTCAAATCCAGGCGGAAGTTCCATTGATTTGGAAAGGTCAACTGGAGTGTGACCTTTCCTTATTCTGGTGGGACTCAAGGAGGAGTAGGTGAAGGTCGAGTGTTTGAAGGATTCTTAAATAAGACTCGAGTGTAGAGAGACACCTTATACATACAGTATCTCATCCTCCTTTGAGCTTTGAGTCATTGTAGACCTATTTTCAAAAGTTCAAAGAGATTGAATCCTGTTTTCCTCTGTGGTAAAATCTCAGACAAAATATGTCAAAATCTTTCACCCGACTCCGACTGAGTCCTTCTAAACATCTCAGCCATAGTCCTGATATTTGCGATTGCTTTTATAGAATTGAACAATTGCCACTTATTCTGAATAAAGGCTTCGCCATATCTATCTTCCTGTCTATGTATGATTTCGCAAAGTATTTTCTAGAAACTAAGGGTTGTTGACGAAATTATATGTTAGTGCGTGTGTGTTTGTATGTATATGTGTGGACACAAACGCACAGCAAACTTCATTTTGGTAATCCTTTCCTTATTCATACAGAAGTTGATCTCTTTGGGTTGTTTTATCTGATTCTATATCAGAAAATGAAAACTTTTATGTCCCCCCCTCTCTCTCTCTCTCTCTCTCTCCTCTCTCTCTCTCTCTCTCTCTCTCTCTCTCTCTCTCTCTCTCTCGCCTATTCATTATTCTTGCAAATGTAGTGCCTGAGAGATAGGGGGGAGCCTAATAGTTCCCTTTACTTTATAACGTTCATGATAATGATAAGATTATGAGGATAAAAACTTATAATAACTATAAAAATAGAAGAAGAAATACAGAAGTTATATAAATATAAGTGTGATAGAATAATAATAATAATAATAATAATAATAATAATAATAATAATAATAATAAATAAATAAATGAATAATAATAAGTATGATAATAATAAAGTAACTCTTTCCAAACCATCCTAAGTATGAGGTAGAAATTTATTTCAATTTGACCATGATGTTGTGTTGATATCTATATATATATATACATATATATATATATACATATATATATATATATATATATATATATATATATATATATATATATATATATATATATATACGTTTCCTAAAGAAAACGTCTAAACGAAGGGAAATTTTACGAGAAGAAAACTTGGCTATTTTACAAAGTTTCTCAGAAATTTCTCTACCTTAGCGAACTTAAATGTCATTAGGCCATTATGAAAATAAGAGGGTAACAATCTCTCCCTAAGGAAAAGCCTCCCTCACCCCCAAATCCACCAGTTCCTCGTCTAATTCTAGTACACGAGTTTCAATCTTCCCTGAAGACTATTTCTTCCCGCAAAATAAAATGTTCGTGAAAGGATAAAAAGATTGTTAGCCTTATATAGATTACAAGAGAGAGAGAGAGAGAGAGAGAGAGAGAGAGAGAGACTTCGAATTTACATGTGCCTATGAACAAAATCCTGGAACGATTTGCACTATCAGAATAAAAAAAAAGTTCATAATGAAAGAGTCATTTTGGTCGAGATAACTGCAAAGGTTTGCTGCTGATGGCGAAGAAAGAAATGGAACATTCTACTTTAACTATGCATTACATGCCTGAGAGAGAGAGAGAGAGGAGAGAGAGAGAGAGAGAGAGAGAGAGAGAGAGAGAGAGAGAGAGAGAGAGAGAGAGAGACATTGTTGAACGAGAAAGTCTTGAGCTTGGTACTTCACTTTAAGAGAAAAACTTTCACCGTTCGAGTGTCCGGAATGGAATGATCCAACTAAACATCACAACCGAGATTCTTCAGTTCCGCCAATTCCTGTCCATTCTGTTGTTCCTACGTGCTATCATTATGAATAATGATAATAATAATAATAATAATAAAGTGATTCTTCTGAAAAACATTTAATTTCATATTATAAATTACCAAAAGAGAACGTCTAAACTAAGTGAAAATTTACGAGAAGAAAAGTAGGCTATTTTACAAAGTTTCTCAGAAAACTTAAATGTTATTAGGTCATTTTGAAAATAAGAGGGTAACAATCTCCCCTAAATAAGACCCCCTTAGCCCTCAACTCCCCCCCTTCCAGTTCTTCGCCTAATTTTAGTAGACAAGTTCCCGCCTTCCCTGAAGACTATTTCTTCCAGCAAAATAAAATGTTCCTCAACGCTGGATTCGTTTTGTAAACAAAGGCGGATGGGGAATGTTTGGGAGACTAAGGAACCGAGATGAAAAGGTTCTCTGGAATTTGTTAACCCTATATAAGATTACAAGAGAGAGAGAGAGAGAGAGAGAGAGAGAGAGAGAGAGAGAGAGAGAGAGAGAGAGAGAGTTCGAATGTATATGTGCATGTGGACAAAACCTTGGAACGATTTTGAATACCAGAATAAGAAAGAGCTCATAATGGATATGGGAGAAGAAGAAGAAAGAGAGGCTCATTTTGGTTAAGAAAACTGCAGAAGTTTGTTGCTGATGGCGAAGAAAGAAATGGAATATGAGGCTATTCTCTTCTCTGACTAATATGCATGAAAAGCATGAGAGAGAGAGAGAGAGAGAGAGAGAGAGAGAGAGAGAGAGAGAGAGAGATTTCACCAAAATGGTAATATTATTTCTCCTTTTTCCTAAAATGAACAAATCTGAAGATATAAGTGACTTGAATAATTTTCCAATTTATTCTACCTATTTAGTATTTCATATATTCCTTACAAGATGACCCAGAAATATAAAAAATACAGTTAGCTCTCCTATTACACGCAGGGTTCCTTTTACCTTAATCAATAGGGGCAAGTCTCCCTTGAGAAAAGGTAAGGAGTTAACTGAATTGAGACCTGCCATCTTCAAGTGAGAGGAAAGAAGTGTGTCTTCTTCTAGTAAGAGTACAAAGTTTTATCTTATGTAATTAAGAGGATAATGTTCTTACTTCTTAAGAGAGATTGTCATAATTTATCTTCTTGAGTGAAAGTCCCAAACTCTTTCCTCTGTAAATGAGGTTGTAAAATTTTGACCGTTGTGAGACAGTTGTTGTGATCAGTGGATTACCAGCTGATGGGATTAAAGTTGTGCTTAGTATTGGGTTTGGAGGTTTGCCAGCTGATGTGATAATAAGTTTGTCAGCTAAGGGGTTAAGAGTTGGGTAAGCCGATTTGATAAGAGGTTTACCGTCTGATGGGATTAGGTATCTGATTTGGGGTTTACCAGCAAATGGGTTCGGAGGTTCATCAGCTGATGGGAATAAAGGTTTGGTAGCTTTTGGGCATAATGTTTGCCATCTGATGGGCTTGCAACTGGAGATTTTCTAGCTGAAGGGGTTATAGGCATGCCATGTGAGAGAGATTAGAGTCTTGCCAGCTGATCTAATGAGAGGTTTGCCAGTTGAAGGTATTAGAACCCCGTCAGCTCATGGGTTTAAAAGCCTACCACCTCAAGGATCTAGATGTTTGCAAGTTGATGGATTAGAGTGATAAGCTCCAAGGAGATATTGCCTGCATTATGCATTGTCGCACACTCTGCCTTGCCTAATGTATATTCAAGACAGGATTGCTTTGCAGACTAAAATTACAGAATTGTGATGTGTCTGAGAACCAATAAGCAATTCGTGAATAGAATTTTCAACTGTATCTGCTTTTAACTTCTATGTCTACCGCCATTTTGTAGATCTTTTCCTCAGTAAACCTCGAATCTGCAGAGGGAACAAATGAAGAACATATACTGGGTTAAACGGTCAGGTTGTAACACATTGGTACATTCCTTCTCAATTAACGATAAATAATCTCAGGTTACAAAACTTCATAAGTAGAGTTTCAAGAGATCTTTCTAATGTTTACTAACGAAGGACAACTCGTCCACTCGAATTTCGTGAGAAACCACACAAGTTCCTTTCCTGTTCTTCCGGGAAAATATTCTGCCACCATTCAGAAGATAATTCAGCTTGGGACCAGTTGAATTTTAATACTGTTCCCCTTTTTTTATTCTTGTTCAGACATTGTTTGCTTTTTCTTAGGAGAGATTTTTCTTTATAGCACTATCAATTTTCGCCAGTCATTAATTTTGTTTCTCTTACAAACAAAAGTATTGTTTTAAAAGACGTTCAGGTAGTAGGTTGGCCAGGCGCTTGAGATACTACCACTAGAGAATCATTTGGTCCTTTGACTGGCCAGGAAGTACTATATTAGAGCCTTCTCTCTAGTTAGGGCTCATTTTCACTTTGCCTACACATACAACAAATAGTCTGACCTATTCTTTACATATTGTCCTCTGCTCTCATGTACCTGACAACACTGACATTGCAAACAGTTCTTCTTTACTCAATGGGTTAACTACTGCATTGTAATTTTCGGTGGCCACTTTCCTCTTAGTAAGGGTAGAAAAAACCCTTCAGCTATGGTATTATTATTATTATTATTACTATCCAAGCTACAACCCTAGTTGGAAAAGCAAGATGCTATAAGCCCAGGGGCTCCAACAGGGAAAAATAGCCCAGTGAGGAAAGGAAATAAGGAAATAAATAAATGAAGAGAACAAATTAACAATAAATCATTCTAAAATAAGTAACAACGTCAAAACAGACATATCATATATAAACTATTAACAACATCAAAAACAAATATGTCATAAATAAACTACAAAAGACTCATGTCCGCCTGGTCAACAAAAAAGCATTTGCTCCAACTTTGAACTTTTGAAGTTCTACTGATTCAACCACCCGATTAGGAAGATCATTCCACAACTTGGTAACAGCTGGAATAAAACTTCTAGAGTACTGCGTAGTATTGAGCCTCGTGGTGGAGAAGGCCTGGCTATTAGAATTAACTGCCTGCCTAGTATTACGAACAGGATAGAATTGTCCAGGGAGATCTGAATGTAAAGGATGGTCAGAGTTATGAAAAATCTTATGCAACATGCATAATGAACTAATTGAACGACGGTGCCAGAGATTAATATCTAGATCAGGAATAAGAAATTTAATAGACCGTAAGTTTCTGTCCAACAAATTAAGATGAGAATCAGCAACTGAAGACCAGACAGGAGAACAATACTCAAAACAAGGTAGAATGAAAGAATTAAAACACTTCTTCAGAATAGATTGATCACCGAAAATCTTGAAAGACTTTCTTAATAAGCCTATTTTTTGTGCAATTGAAGAAGACACAGACCTTATGTGTTTCTCAAAAGTAAATTTACTGTCGAGAATCACACCTAAAATTTTGAAAGAGTCATACATATTTAAAGAAACATTATCAATACTGAGATCCGGATGTTGAGGAGCCACCGTCCTTGACCTACTTACAATCATACTTTGAGTTTTGTTAGGATTCAACTTCATACCCCATAATTTGCACCATGCACTAATTCTAGCTAAATCTCTATTAAGGGATTCACCAACCCTAGATCTACATTCAGGGGATGGAATTGATGCAAAGAGAGTAGCATCATCTGCATATGCAACAAGCTTGTTTTCTAGGCCAAACCACATGTCATGTGTATATAGTATGAAAAGTAATGGGCCAAGAACACTACCCTGTGGAACACCGGATATCACATTCCTATAATCACTATGGTGCCCATCAACAACAACTCTTTGAGATCTATTACTTAAAAAATCAATAATAATGCTAAGAAACGACCCACCCACTCCCAACTGTTTCAGTTTGAAAACAAGGGCCTCATGATTAACACGGTCAAAGGCAGCTATTCTAAGGGGGAACTCAAAAATCAAATCATTGATCTCGAATCTTGGGCATTTCCATAGCCTCTGTCCCATAGTCTTCCAATGTCTTGGGTTAGAGTTCTCTCGCTTGAGGGTACACTCAGGCATTCCATTCTATATCATTTCTCTTCTTCTTTCTTTTTGAAATTTTTAGTTTAAAAATGAAAGATTTATTTTAATGTTGTTATTGTTCTTATAATGTTTTGTTTTAATTTTTAATTACTTATCTTGTAATTTATTTATTTCTTTTCACTGGTATATTTTTTCTGTTAGAACCCTAGAGCTTATAGCATCTTGGTTTTCCAACTAGGGTTGTAGCTTAGCAAGTAATAATAATAATAATAATAATAATAATAATAATAATAATAATAATCTCATAAAATGGGATAATGGTATTCATTATATTACACACGCACTCGCACTCGCACACACACGCACTATATAATTTATATATATATATATATATATATATATATGTGTGTGTGTGTGTGTCTGTGTGTATGCATTTTATATATATATATATATATATATATATATATATATATATATATATATGTGTATATTTATATATATATATATATATATATATATATATATATATATATATGTGTGTGTGTGTGTGTGTGTGTTTGTGGGAGTGTGTGTACTTATAAATATATATAATTATATATACATATATATATATATATATATATATATATGTATGTGTATGCATAATATATATATATATATATATATATATATATATGTGTGTGTGTGTCTGTGTGTGTATTCATTGTATTTATATATATACATATATACAAATATATATACATACATACATACATACATATATATATATATATATATATATATATATATATATATATATATATATATATATATATTATTGTATGGTTCCCTCGTCAGGTCACTAAAAAATATATTATACTATGGCTCGTGACTCTGAACCAAACATATAATGTTATATATACTATGACTGGCAAGTTAATCAACCTCTCGAATTCCAAACTCCTTAGCTTGCTTCTACATTAAAACTATTACACTTTAAAATATTAATACACGAATTCTGAGACCGTTAAATAACTACCAGACAGCAATATATAAAGCACTGAATATCCGAAGGTCTCTTAAGTACACTCAAAACTAAACTGGGTATTTACTCTTAAATATTATTAAGACGTATTTAAACTTACTGTGGTTCTTAACAGGAAACGAGCAGAATCTGGTTCGAAATAATGATGATTGAAGTAATACACTCTTTACAAAAAAAATATATTCTATATAAATTTTAACACTTTGAGAGAATTTACTCAATAACAATATCATTCACTGGAAAAAAGTCTGAACAACACTTAGATTGAGACAAAAGTGTTACGATCTGAGAAAAGGCAGATCACGGTGTTAGGAAACACACAGGAAAGCAGAGAGTTCCACATCCTGGTAAAATGAACTAGTTTGAACCTGGTGACCTCTTGGGAGTGATGTCGCAAATAGAGCACAGTGGGTGACTTGAATGCTTAAGTATCTGTATAGATAGCAGAGCTTGGTGACTTGAATGCTTAAGTATCTGTACAGAGAGAAGAGCTTGGTGACTTCAATGTATGGATTTATACACACACACACATATATATATATATATATATATATATATATATATATTATATATATATGTATATAAATGTATATATATATATATATATATATATATATATATATATATATATATATATATATATATATATATATATATATATATTATTCCTTGAAGTCCCAATGAAAATGTTTAGATAAAGTTGTGTCTTTTGAAGACGTCCAAATAAATTCTTTCCTCTTGACGCTAACACCTGAAGATGGGATGAGTTGGGAAGACAAAATGCTCCCCGAGGGTAAATGAGAGAGAGAGAGAGAGAGAGAGAGAGAGAGAGAGAGAGAGAGAGAGTTTAGTATCAGATCTTGTTCATAAGAAAGACATTATTATCTCAATTGTTTTCGGTAATAGATAAAAGTAATTGAATTTTTATTTTGGCCTGGTAAGCCTCTCTCTCTCTCTCTCTCTCTCTCTCTCTCTCTCTCTCTCTCTCTCTCTGGCCAGGAAGTAAATTATACTAAAAAAGTAAGAAAAATTAAATTTTTTATAATAACACGTGTCAATATATAACATGGGAATAGGTTTAAGGTATAAGGGATTAAAGTTTAAAGTACAAATTTTTAAGGTTTAGCAATTAAATGGTTTAATGTTAAAGGTTTATAGATAAGTCATGAGTGGGCCAGCAGACAGTTTACTCCTCATGTTAATATATACCACTCATATCTCATATATAGTAATTCCTTTAAAAAATAGAGATATTCTTTAATACTCAAATGGATTATTATATCAGAAATAGTTTATCCGAGAGGAAATTCAATGATAAGTTTGGAATGAAACGTTTTGGAACGTTGGTGGATTTCGTCGGAACATCAAAGGGAAAATCCTTCCGTGTTAAACCAACGTTTGGGGAATAATTAATGAAATTTGTCTGGAAATTGACATGATAAGGACATCAGATAAGAAGATAAGGGAAGGAAAGTCGTTATCATAATTTGAATGAAAGTTGTGTGGAGTTCTTGCCTTTTGTTTTATCCATCCATATTATGGACCAGATAAATCGAATATATGTATACACACACATTATATATATATATATATATATATATATATATATATATATGTGTGTGTGTGTGTGTGTGTGTTTATATATATATAGTTATATATATATATATATATATATATTTATATATATATATATATATATATATATATATATATATACATTTATATATGCATATATATGTATATAAACATATATATATATATATATATATATATATATATATATTACGATGCTGGTCCAGTGTAGAGTGAATACAATAGTTTATTCATGATTTTATTTATATTTCATTTGTGCATTAAAGAGATGATACCCAGCCCATAAAATGACCTCCTCTCATGTAAATGTAAGTATTTTATGTAAATTACATAAGACTTTCGTCATTAATTTCATTGTATTCTTTATTCTAGTTAATATATGTAAATATACGTTATTTTTAAGAATTAACTTTTTATCTCACGTATGTCTGTTAGGAAGTCTTACATAATCGATTTGAGAGTGTTGTTGGATTCGTGCGAGATATGAACAAGGGCTAATGTAATGTTCTTTTATATTTTATGATGTGTTGTGTCATGTTTGAGAGAGAATGTTCAATAACATGTGCTTTGGAAAATTCTCTACCTTGTGCTTTAGAAACTTCACGAAGGCCTGGTGAGAGCATGTTATCTTTTTTTATTTTGGAGAGAGGTCTGTCTGGTGTGGCGTGAGTACAGCGTTTGGGAGAGGATACTTGGCAACTTTGACGCTTTGACCAGCCCCCACACTACCAGACCTCGAACCTGGAACCTTCAGTAATTAGCCAAATTTCATGTAAGAGGTGACACCAAGGTTAGGTTGTAGATAGAGATAGAGATTACAGCCTGAAAAAACAACCATCTGCCCTCTCCCTCTCTCACTCTCGCACGTAACCCAGTGCATTGTTTAATAAAGTGTTCACTACGAATAGTGTGTCCTCCTCTAAGTGACTCAGTGCTCCAAAGCAAATCATGTGTCGAAAAGATACGTAAGATGAAACGGTGATTTTGAATTCCTTTTATTAGGGTGAGTGTCGGCAATTTGTAGTGTTTTTGTAAACGGCTATGTAGGAAGGATAGATTTTGTAACTTGATCTGGTTTTCTATTTTTCATTAAGTGTCAAACTTGAATTTTGTATTATTCAGATTAAATTGTTTTTATTTGATCTCTGCTTCAATCAACACAGCGGGAGTTGAAGTGTATTATTATAATAAAAACACAATCATTTGAGTGTTTTTATCTATTCTTAAAGTAAAGAAGGTCGTTCGAGTATTAGTCTTACTAACTTCTGAAAACTCTAATAACTTATAAATGATAATATATCAACGCCAGTCTAAAATACATCATTGAACATACATCTATTTCAAAATGAAAATCCGCCAAAACATCTTACAAAAATCAATTTAGATAATTTAGAACGAAGGAAATACGAAGCAGTAGATGGAACTGACCTTATTACATGGGGTGGGGTGAATGGTGAGGTTCTGCCTAACCTCTGTTGAACTCTTGATTTACTTGTTTTGTTTTTGTAACTTGGTTGAGGTTCTTCGCAATACTTAATGGCCATACCCTTTCGGGAGTCTGCTGGGAAGAAAATCAATAGATCTTCATTGATGTTACTACCGTTTTTACTAGTGATTTTAGATTGTCCCTTAATAGACTCTAAGTTGGTTTCGAAATAATGATTTTCTAAACTATTAAAATAAGAAAAAATTTAAATTATACCAAAAAAGTTCTGAGATGTAACTAACTTAGGGCAAAGTCTAACTTCTTCTAGTCAGGAAACTTTCTTGAAAAAAAAGAAAAAAAAACTTTTTTTATGGAAAATGCAAAAAAAGGAAAAATTTTTTTAATGGAAATGAAAATGAAAGTGAAAATATTAGTTAGGCTGAAGAAAGGAGACAAAAGAATTGATAAATAAGATATTCATTCTTCAATTGTATAAATACAGTGATATTCATGCAAAGATTATTAAATTCGAAAATTAGTCTGGACACGATAGAGAGAGAGAGAGAGAGAGAGAGAGAGAGAGAGATCCCATGCAGGTACTTAACCTTTCAAATATGGCCACTTGATTGTGTGTACAGTGACAAGCCAATAGCAACACTTTCTGATAATGTCATTTCTATGATGAGAACGAACCAGTTCATTATTCTTTTATCAAGTATCTTTTATGCAAAATTAGGTGAATATTTGTAAATGTTCATTATAGGATTGTCATCTTAAATTAATCTTCATTTGTTCCTTGTTTCATTTTCGTTCGAAGTTTAACATATTTCTGTTTTATTTTTTTTCATTTTATTTTAAACAATTATCTTATTTGTATTTGGAATTTGCTATTTGTTTCTGTTTTATCTATGTTATTTGCTGGATACAAATTGTTTGTTTATTTGAAAGATATAGAGATATTGAGATATAAAAACCATAAGGGTTGAGACTTGAAAAGAAAAATTGCTAAAGAATAAAAAATAAAGAAGAAGAAGAAATAGGGGAGGAGAAAAAAACAGTTATTTATGGGATCTTTCGTTCTCACTGCCAAAAATATCTTTGCATCCAGGTGGTGCAGACTGTGAGAGAGAGAGAGAGAGAGAGAGAGAGAGAGAGAGAGAGAGAGAGAGAGAGAGAGAGAGAGAGAGAAGATATTGCTATGCAAATGACCGTGGCTGTAATTATCAATTAGGACTCCATCTCCTCAACTTAATGAAGAGAAAGGAGAAATCAACCAAGTATTTTTCTCAAGTGGTTTTGCAAGTTTAGAGTTTCAAGTCTAATGAAGAATATCAAGATCCAAAATTGACAAACTTAAAAGAAAAACTCGATTTTAGGAAATATGTCTTAAATAGCAGTTTTCATATAAGATAATGTATGTTACAGTTAAAAATACTTTGGTTTTAATTTTCTTTTTATAGTTTATATATGAAAGATCTATTTTAATTTGGTACTGTTCTTAAAGTGTTTTATTTCAATTGTTCATTACTTCTCTTGTAATTTACTTATTTCCTTTCCTCACTGGGCTATTTTCCCCTATTGGAGCCATTGGGCTTATACCATCCTGCTTTTCCAACTAGGGGTGTAGCTTCGATAATAATAATAATAATAATAATAATAATAATAATAATAATAATAATAATAATAATAATAATAATAATAAATTAAAGGCCTCCTCCATCAATTGAAAATGACAAAGAAACCAAAGTCTCCATAACATGTGAATCCTCTTAATCCCTTAATAAATACAAACAAGTAAATTCCTCCAGTCCTCTTAAAATCACAAAAGGATTTGAAATAATTTGTACCATTAACACATAAATGGATCATCCAAATTGATGTTCATAAAAGCTGGAAGGATTCTGCGTTCTCTGAACGATATTATCGTGTGAACATAAAGTATATATGAATTCATCAAAAAAGTTCACGTTTGCTTTCTGGCATTTGAATGAGCACCTGACAAAGACTATGACATTTTCAAATGGATCAGAGTCGAAAAACTTAACCAAGGGTTAATTAAAAGACACAAGATTAGACATAAGACTAAATAATCTTAGAACGGAACACTTGAAGACAGGTTCCAAAAGCTGGATTTCTTAAGAATGGGAAAACAGGTTGAGGATATGTAAGTCTTAGGCTTTAGGTAATAAGGGGTTTTTTGGGGGGTTGAAAGAACTAATTTCCTGATGCTGGGTGAGACTCAAGAACTCTTTCAAATCTCCAAATATTTTTCCAAGTACCAATTACTACTCCAGTACTTTGGCGATCCTCAAAATCCATTTCTCTGGTACCTACAACGACTAAAGTACCCCGATGCCCCTTAAAACCTTCCCACAAGTATTTCCTATGACTAAATTACTCAAGCATTCGTCAAAATTCCTTTCCATGTACTTGCTTCGATTCCTGTAATCTGACGACCATCGCTCCAAAAAATAAAAGATAGAAGGTTTTCATTCATTTCATTATGTATTTCTTTTTTATATATTTTGCTTCCTCTTTTTATAAAGAGTAGATGGATTTTGTTTTATTTCATTAATAAAACTTAAGAAATTGATCTGTAAGTATTTTATCGTCGCTATTTATGGTATAAATTGATAATTTTATTTAATTCGTTATCGAAGAAAGAAAAAAGCTAATTTCAATTAATAACATCCCAAATTAATTAAAAAATTGAATAAGTGTAAATCCTTGACATATGAATGCAAGTAAAATTGAGATTTTTTAGTGTGGCATATGGTTTTAATTAATTAGTTCAATATGAATATGCTGAGGTGGTTCAATCCTTTAGTGAAAATGGAGAAAAATATCCCCTGCTTGATTAGAAATAAAGCTTGATGGGAGAGTAAGAATTAGCTGAAGGAAAGGGAAAAATCAGCAGAAGTAGAGACAAGTATTATAAAACGTCTTAACTATAGGAGAGTAATTGATGTCCCTAAAGATATGGGATTTACTGTTCTGTCTCTGTCCTCTTTCTTATTTCCTGTTGAGTCAACCTTCTCTATCCCTATACTCACCTTCAATCGTCTATTGACCTTATTCTCTTAGGCGTTGACCTTCCTCACTCTGTTCCAATCCAGGTAGAAGTTCCATTGATTTGGAAAGGTCACCTCGAGAGTGTGACCTTTCCTTATCCTCTGGTGGGATTCAAGGAGGAGTAGGTGAAGGTCAAGTATTTGAAGAAATACTTTGATAAGAGTTGAGTGTAGAGGAACTCCTTTTATATATGGTATCTCGTCCTCCTTTGAGCTTTGAGTCATTGGAGACCCATTTCCAAAAGTTCGAAGAGATTCAATCCGGTTTTTGTGTGTGGTAAAATCTCGGACAAAATATGTCAAAATCTTTCACCCGACTCCGACTGAGTCATTCTGAACATCAGCATCTATAATGTTTAAATTAATACACAAATCCATCAACATTCATAATTATCTATGATTCACTTCACGTCCTTTTAATGGTTTTTGCTTCGCCGTGCGCTCCGCTTCGTTCGAGGAAAAATAAAAACTGCCAGGTTTTGGTAGAAACATCTAACTGACTTTGACTTTTGAATTTTGAAAGTTCGGGAAAAGGGTTCTGAAAATTCGGTTATTACGATTATTATTATTATTATTATTATTATTATTATTATTATTATTATTATTATTATTATTATTATTATTATTATTATTATTATTATTATTATTAGCAGCAGCAGCAGCAGCAGCAGCTATGTTACTCTCAGTATTATTATTCTTATTGAACATCAATTTTTACTGAAGACTTTTGAAAACTAAAAGGTTTGAAAGCAGAAAAATTCCATTTTGAAAGAAGAGGAAAAGAAATTAGCAAAGATCAGCCAAAGACAGGCATCAACAGATGACCTGAATTCCACCAAACAATAACAATGAAGTTATTCCTGAATCGACCACCCACTGAAATGGTGATTCATCATTCGAAATATCTCATCAAATTAACCTAATTAACCTTCAGAGATTTTCACTTCCCGCTTGACTGGAATTGATTGGAATGGAATATTTGGATTGGGAACTTGGGAGGGACTGAATATATAGGAATCTCTGAGCAAGAATGTATTAAGGTTACCGAGTTTCTCTTGACATATCTCATGTCGTAACATCCGGCTGCTAAAACTTTTAAAATTCAATTATTTAATTGGTTTTGATTTCATAAATATTACTGCAATAATAATTGATGATTAAACAAAGAGATATTTGAGCTGTATAATAAAAGAGTTTTGTTGATAATATGTTTAAAGGTCCATCGTGAGCAACAGAAGCAAGAATCAGACCAAACATATCAAGTGATCGGGGTCTGAGTCCCCTTTCCACCCATGGAATGACCAGGGGGCATCAGGAATTGACTTGATGACCCAGCAGAGAACCCAAATTTATATATAGGAATCACTGAGAAAGAATGTATTTAGGGTCTTTGATTTCATCAATATTTCTGCAATAATAATCGAAGCAGAGATAAAGGAAGATCGAGAAGGATTTGAGGAAGATGAATTTGCGAAATAGCATTTAAAAAATTGTCTCTTTCTGAAGTAGGATTTCAATAAGAACATATATGTTCAGGAGGATGGTCTAAGAGAGAGAGAGAGAGAGAGAGAGAGAGAGAGAGAGAGAGAGAGAGAGAGAGAGAGAGAGAGAGAGACATAAACCAGCGATTGATGGTCGAAGCTCTGAGTCACAGGAGACCTTTTTTCCAAATTCCTTTATCTCTTTTCTCCCACCTTTTTCATCTGCTTCCTCTTCTTTAGATAAAGAGGTGGGGGTATTCTTCCCCCCCCCCCACACCCCCTAACATCCCTCAACTGAAAAAGGGTCTTTCTTCTTCTCTCTGGGGAGACAAAATCTATTGATATTCCGAGTCAAGACTGATGGAGGAATCCGGAAGTTGGAATCAGCTTAACCTCTTTTCTTTTGTTTGTTTCATTTTTATTATAATTTGGTTTTATTCTTAAGAAGTTAGTTCTGGATTTTGATATTTCTCAAATGATTTACCAATGCATTTTGCATATATAATATTAAAAACCGCCTCAATATTATTCACTGGAGAGTTATGTAAAACTTAACCCTCCTTTTTTATGGGATTATTTCAAACTAGGAAAGATTATGAGGCGAGAAATATGGAAAGGTCGAAAACATAACAAACTTAATTTATCATTAAAATCTGTCTGTAATTTAAAATGAATTAGAATGTTTCATTGCCTAAAGGGAGTAATTTGTCTTAAGATTTAAAGGAATAAATGTACTTAATGATTTGAAAAATTTTCAAATGTTCTACGATTTAAGGTATTTTAATGTATTTAGGATTGAAACGTGATCAATATATTATACTTTTTATAGTCTCTCTGTTCCTCATTCTATAATTGTGGAAGAGGCGATCATCATCTATGGGTAATCTGAGCAGATCTAAAGAGTGTATTGCATCCATTTGATGCAGACTCCGATTAGAGTAATGTCAAGTAAAATTATAATTATCTTATTGAAAGATTTCAGAGGAAGTTAGAAAATTTTAACTATTAAGTAACTGTTGTCAATTATATTATTTGCTCTTCATGAAGGACGAATAAATCTAAAGAAACTTGAGTAAACAGCACTCGCTGCCCTTATGTACATCTTTTCAAGGAGGACGGAAGCTAGAGTTAAGGTCCCCATTAAATTCAGTCAAAGTATTATCGTTAATCTTGAAAATCGTAATATTAATCGTTTTATTCCATCCTCCTTACTGTCACTCTCTTTTCTTGTTCATAATTATCTCAGCCTCTTTCTTTCTAATTCCATAATTTCTGGAAGAGACCATTGGGTAATCAAAGTCTTATTCCAAACTTTTGTTGATCGGGATTGTTCACTGTGTCACTTAGTAAGAAATGCACCGACTGCGTCAGCTGAAGGAGACAATGCTAATAACCCTCAGTGATCAGATGACCCGAAGTGTTCGTAACCCTGAAGGAAAAATAGTTCTATTTGATGGAAATTTTTTTAACATTAAAATCATTTTATGATTTGTTAAATCTTACATTTCTATCCCAAAGAACGTCTCCGATTAGAGAGGTGTGGACAGATCGAACCTTTTCTTAAGGAACACTACCTCTGCCCAAAGAGTGGGTGGTTCAATTTAGAAACTGAAGATACAATTCTGTACTGATTGGTTGTATGAAGTTATGTAGGGTATTAATCCTCCTAGTGACTAAACTTAGAAACCTTTGGGGAATAATACTTTTCTTGGGCCGAAACATCAATAATTTAAGCAAGTCTAAAAATATCACTTCACTTGGAGTTATTTCTATCAATCCATCATATAATCGAATTAATCACTTCAATTAAATTTTATTAAACTTCCTATTCATTCATCTATGTTCTTTTTATTTGCAACATTCATTTGCTGGGCTCAAACAAAGATAACTCAGGAACCTAGATTCAAGAAACATGAATTTTATTTTTGAAAATTTATAATAAAAAACCACCATTTCATTGGATAAAATTCCTTTCCATTCAAAGATACTTTAAGTGGATGTAATGGGCCAAGAATTACACCATCATATAGATAAAAGAAACGTCTTGTCTCCTTCCAAGATGGAAAAGTATTTCAAAAAGTATAACTTTCAGACACTTACAGTTACTCTTTTAATCAAATGGTCACATTTCCCCTCATCATCAGAAACTCCTCAATTTGTGAAAACTTAAAAAGTAATTTGGATTTTTCAATATCCATAAAGTTAGAGAGAAATGACCCTGGAATTGTGAGTTCCAAGTTCCAGTCAGTTCAAAGGAAATAGAAGATTCGAGAGAAATATCATTCGTGCAAAACTATGTTTGCTGATTTAGGTCAGCAGAAGAACTTTTTAAATGCAACTCAGTTATACAGTTTCTCTGAATTGAGGTAAAGTAATTTCTAAATGTACCTAATAACTGTTTTTATTTCTATTTAGAGGAAGATTTCGATTCCAGCTCTCCGTCGGAGTCCAACGTTCCCTTCTTAGAACTGTTTAGTATTAATTGAAGAATTCTCTGAGAATAAATGATAATAGTTACTTTCCAATGTCTTTTGTGTAGCGTTGTTTGAAAGAATATGATAGTGTTGAAGAATATTTTAGAATATTTTAATCCAATTTCCTGATGGCATGTTCTTTGTGCTGTGAACATATTTATCAAATAGTATTATTCATAGATCTTTTATTTGAGTCCAGTACGTTTTGGCGCCGCTCTTTTGGCGACGATGATTTGGCGCTAAATGGTTTTGGCGCTTGTTCTTTTGGCGCTCTGAATTCTCTTTATGCCATCGATGAATTTCCATATAAGTGGGTGGTTCATTCCAAGTTCTGCATAGATTTTCCTGTGCGTAGCTTCAGCATGATTGTTTGTCCTGTCCTCACCTAATATCGTTCGACTATACATATTCCACATTTGCGTAGGGAAAAGTGGTGAACGTCGGCCATTTCCCTTCCTCAGAGGTCTTCCTACGTAATTATCTTCGACCCAGTTCATTAACGGCTGGAATTCATCAGGTAAATATTGCGCCAAAGCATCGATGTAAACATCCATGTGAGAAATAGGTACAAAAGATAAAGCAACAATCATTTTGGCTTTTACTGAGAAGTCGAGGTCATTATTATACAAATGTTGGAGCCCAAGTTGTTTCAGGTGCTTATGAATATTATGTGCAAAATGGAAGAAGCAGTCTTTCAACTCCACTTCCTGGTTCTTAGTATGAATACGCCCTTTACACTCATTTTTTTTATTCACACCTCCAAAACTTGAGAGAAGGATCGTTTTTGCTACATTTGTCAAACACATACATATATCCGTTGTGTTAAAATTTTGGCTTGCCTATATTACTTGAGATTTTTTCGCCCATTTAAAGTTATGGGGTGTACAAGAAACTAAAGAAAGGCGTTTCCCGATATAAAAAGACTTGAACAATTAGTTTACTATTACAATTCTCAAATCAGACAAGCCTTTGGTGTAATGAGATGATCACTAAACGAGACACTGGTAAAATTATATGATAACTAAACAAGACTTGAATATCGTAATAACTGGTTTAATATTATAATTCTCAAATCAGACGAGCCTTTGGTGAAATAAGGTGATCACTATTACGAGACACAAATTTCCGGATGGTCCTCAAGTTTGTTTCTTGGCGCCAAAACAGCTCATCGCCAAAACAATGAGTGCCAAACTGACTATCGCCAAAATAGTGGCGCCAAATCGTCAGCGCCAAATCGTCAGCGCTAAAGAGTCAGCGCCAAATCGCCCTGTTCCGCTTTTATTTAGCTTTCGTATAAATTGGTTCTCATTTAAATAGAGATAAACCATTTATGGAAATTAATGAGGCACAAATCATTCTACTTTTCAAAATGTGACCACACATTGCGTGCAGGAATAACTCTTCTTTCTTTTCTAATTACCTTGAAAACCTCACAATATTTAAGTGGAATCTTCCTCTTGTGTATTTCAAAAGTGAGTCATCCTGATACGCACCTTCACTTTGAACCTGATCTTTTTTGGCACACAGGTTAATTATTGCCTCAGAGGTGATCACCTGATTAGGAGGATAAGAAGGCCCTTGTATGAAGTGTTACTGACTTGCTTGAAGGATTTAGTGTTGGTTGGGATACAGAGGAGGATTATTATTTACGAGAGAGAGAGAGAGAGAGAGAGAGAGAGAGAGAGAGAGAGAGAGAGAGAGATTACAGTTGTCCTCCCATAACACAGAGAGGCCGTGCATATTTGGCCCTTCAACATTCAACATCAAAGAAACTTCAACATTCTCTGTAATGTGTCTGATCTTTTGACAGGGCCCTTTTGTTCTTTGGCTTTCCTTTCTCACAGGAGAGGGGGGGGGGTGAGGTGGGGGTAGAAGGAAGGAAGAGAGAGGAATTATGGGTATGTGAAAACCAGAAGATATTCCTGGATAAGAAATAAGGATAAAGGAAAAGAGGGATACGGGCATATCTTTGATAAGGTGGACCCCTTCGCGACCAAGAAACTAATTATTTTTCGAAATTCCTGGTTGTTGTTACATTAAATGTAAAATAAATAACTTTTAGAGATATATGGAAAGGTTTATTCTTGTTTGAAAGTCAATTCAAGACGGATGGACATATATTTTTAATTATATGAATACGTTTCCGGAGTATTAATTATTACCAATGCAATTAATGATGAAGAGAACTTACACAGATTGGTGGAAAAAAAATATTTCTTTGGCCTCTTTTCCTTTAAAGTATTTTAGGACCATTGTTATACATAATAAAAGAACATTCAAACCTTAAAAGCAGATTAATCAATTTGTAATTAAATGAAAGTCTTTTAAGATGTTGTAACTTCCCCAGAGACAACAACATGCAAGGATTCTTCTTTGCATCCCTCACCTATCCTTCCTCCTTTCCAAAAGCATTATGGACGAAGGCCTGAATAATAGATGTCATTTTCAGGGATGAAATGGAGGAATCTCGACCATATAAACAATTCCTTCCTTCATTAAGTGGGTTTAGTGTTTACATTACTATTCAAGTGTTGCTTTTATAATGAGGAAAAAGACCTCCAATGCTGGAAACAGGTTCTCGTTTTTGACGTGAAATTAGTACCTGAAGGGGAGGGTCTGGAATACTGTAACAATTAACATAGGAGATTAGATCACGTTACTTTTGGTCAGGTAAGAATCCACGAAGACATTGTACCTTGTAGTTCCTAAGGGACATCATAGTCATAGATGTACATGATGGATATCCTGTTCTGAGAGAGAGAGAGAGAGAGAGAGAGAGAGAGAGAGAGAGAGAGAGAGAGAGAGAGAGAGAGAGAGAGAGAGTCCATGACAGTGTTGAACGAGCAAGTGTTGATCTTGGAAACTCTCTTTACACTCGCAGTTAATGCTGGATCAATCAAGTAACTTTAGTCGAACTTCAAAACATTCTCGAGAGTTTATAAGTTTTCTGGAAGTATTTGCTGTTTGTTTATGTGTTTAAGTTTGTGTTTGTTTTAACAGAGATTAAGAGAAAGATAAAAAACAAATATTATTCACATATAATGAAGAATTAAATTATTTTTATGATTGATTTATGTGGGTAAATTAAATCTGTAATACATTCAATAATTACCAAAATAAATAAATACTTTGAAAAATTAATTCTTGTCTTTTTTTTAAATTTATCTCCAATCACTTTTAATACTTTCATCCTTATTTCTCTATTGTCTTTTTATATATCAACATAATAATGCAGATGATGTTTCTAAATGACCTTTTCTGACCTCGTCTTTGTGACCCTTAACCTCCCTTCCCCAGTGATTGAATGAATAACTAATGAATTAATGTCTCGTAGCATCATTAAGGTGAAATGTCTTTCATCTCCTAAAGGGACTGACTGACTGACCAATGCAATGCGCCATTCCAACGGGAATGGATTCCTGGAATACAAATAACAGATGAGAAGGAACATTTCAGGGCTCAAAAAAGGAGCATTTTCTTTCTCTTTCTGGTTAACAAATGTTTATTCAGTTCTGACGAAACTTGACTTCGCTGATAGAAATAACTTTAGATTACTAGAGTGATAAAATGTGGTATTGTCTTCAGTCCGTGTTATCTGGTACTCTGTAGGCATTTCTTAAGGATCTATGCAGTTTAACTTCAGCCTACTTTTGTATCTACTTTTTAGCTTTGAACTTTACTTCTTAGAAGATCTTGGTATCCAACATCTTTTGCATATTCCTCATAGCAGTATTTGTAGTGGACATGTAAGGTACCTGAGACAATCCTAATATACAATAATTCTTTGTAATTCAATTTTTCAAACTTTTTATGTATTATACATTCTTGTGTATTTTAGCATGATACTACTTGATTTTAATAATTTCACCCTTAGATAGGTGCGATGGGTCATGTACGACCTTTCCCACTTGTTTAATAAAACATTTCACTTACTAATTACAAGTCTCCATAATTAGAATTCCTATGGAATTCTTTGACCTCTGCCTGTCTGAAAAAACGACATCTTCAGGCAATAATCGTAGCTATTTATATCTTTGAATAAACAAACCCTCTTTGGTGCTTTCAGGATCAGACACTCAAAGTTCCACAAAAGCAACAACTTCCAGTGACTTAAAAAAAAAATCATGAACAAAACACTCTGATGAGAAGCAAATATGACCATTGGGAGAAACACGACATTTGACCTATTTTCTCAGAAGCGTTTGCTTTTGTGTTTGACCTCAAAGGCAAACAGGTCAAAAAGGTTACAGTTGGGTCAAAGAACAGATAAGGCTATAACGAGTCGACAGTCGCCAGAGAACTTCACTTACTGACTAAATATCAAATAAAACGAACGGCCACTTCCGCTTTGGATAAGCTCTCCGGTACTATTGTAAACACCCCGCCACCCGTCAGGTCTCGATTGCTTTGCCGTCCGCAGGGACAATAATTGTTTACTATTATCAAATCCTGTGTTCCACATAAGATGGGGAAATCTAAAACCAGCCATTTACTATCATAAGAAAGTTTAAATGCTGATTTTCGTTCCTCTCTAAATATTTCAACAGGCGATTATTCTTTGTCCTCAGAGGAGAGGAAGTAAAACTTACACATTTTCCATTATAAATGTTTGATTACCAATGAGAGAGAGAGAGAGAGAGAGAGAGAGAGAGAGAGAGAGAGAGAGAGAGAGAGAGAGAGAGAGAGAGAGAGCTTCACCTTTGAAGAGAATGAATTTTCTGTTTCCCTGACCACAGATAGAAATGGTGCCAATTCCAGTCACAGGTCTGATACATCTTTAGAACATCTTCATCCATTTGGAAAAAGGGCCTTTGTCTTTGTGCCTATGCCCTGTTCCCCGACACCTTATCTCACTTACTTCTTCCTATTCCTTGACTGCAGTGCTCCCCTTTCAATCACTTCCTCTTTCTGTTATAACTCTGAATATTTTCTGCCTTGAATAGACCATCTATCTATCTATCTGTCTATCTATCACTTTGTCTCTTTGTCTTTCTATCTGTCTACTTATTCAATTCTTTACAACTCTCCTACTGAGGGTTTTCTCATTGTTAAATCAATAGAATTTGGTCTTCAAAATATCCAATTTTTTATATTTAGTAATATAACAATCAAAACTAACAAATGACCTGCAAACATTCGAACAAATATTCGATCTAAGATTAATTCAATAATAATGAATAACGATGCAAAGGAAGGAAAAACAGTCATTTAATTCCATCATATTTCTACTAACTTTAATGTTTTTTTTCATGATTATTGTTATTATTATTATTATTATTATTATTATTATTATTATTATTATTATTAGCTAAGCTACAACCCTAATTGGAAAAGCAGGATGCTATAAGCCCAGGGACCCCAACAGGGAAAATAGCCCAGTAAGGAAAGGAAAGAAGGAAAAAGTAAATATTTCAATAACAGCAACAATACTATAATAACTACTTCCTATATAAACTATAAAAACTTTAACAAAAAAAGAGTAAGAGAAATTAGATAAACTAGTGTGCCTGAGTGTACCCTCAAGCAAGAGAACTCTAACCCAAGACAGTGTGACATTTCATCCCACAAAATATGAAAAAAAAATATTAAACTCAATTAGTAATTTTTCAATGAATATTAGTTCAAGTAATAAGATGATAAGATTTGAATCCGAAATAATAGTATTGAAATTTTTCAAAAAAAAAAAAAAAAAAAAAAATGAAGGCTCCCATAGATGAGCAGAGACAAAGAATAAACAATGTTTTGCAATGAAATAAAAGTAAACTTTTTCTGACTAAAATTATTACCCAAAAAATATTTATTGAGAAATATTATTGTGACTAATTACAATAGGGAATAAAATGTAAACTATTCTCTCAAAATATGCAAATATATACACACCGTCACACCCACAGCCACAAAAACACACACAAATATATATGCAAATAAATATGAACGAAACATGAAATATCTCGATAGCCAAGTAACGAACATGGACGTCTGTTCATATTTGGGTTGAATAAAACAAAACAAAAAAAGCTATGGATTGTTCCACCGACAGAACTCGACACAAACATGATATCCTTATCACTAAATAATGTGTGAGGTGCCAGTTAGGGGATAACTCAGAGTCCAGGTGAATACAACTAACCTTTATTACACAGACATCAAGCTTTGATACTAGGACTTGCGAGCAAGAACGTCACTAAAATTCAAATCGAATTAATCATGAGCTAGCAGGTTTATACAGGTTAGGTTATTAACAGTGCAGAGAAGAGCGAGTGATAAGATTGAACTGTTAAAGTGCAAGACCGCATATGAAACACGTTTGGTACAACATCTAATTCCTACATCATTCAAATTATACTTCTGACTTCCCTCTTCTTATCTTTTTTTCTCGTGTCCTTATAAGTTCAATTTCCAGACGAATTTCGTTAACTATTTCCCAAACGTTGGTTTATCTCGGAAGGATTTTTCCTTTGATGTTCCGACGAAATCCCTCGACATTCCAAAACGTTTCATTCCAAACTTATGATTGGATTTCCTCTCTGATTTCATTTACCAGTTATTTTGAATATTCACATTCTTTCTGATGAACTCCTACTTTCCTTAGTTAAATAACAATCAGTTCTTATTTAATTTTATTTTGACTTGTTTTGTAATAAAGGAATTGAAGAAGGAAAAGTAATACTGAATAGAGTTGAGACAAGAATTGCTACAGTGTTTTTTTCAAACCTGCAACATTTCTAATCCTCAGAACCATTTACTCTATTGATGGGAAACCTCCATATGTTTAGATTTGTCAAACCAAGTGTCAAAAACTTCATGTTCTACTGAATCAAATATATAAAAAAAAAAATAATAAACATTCCGTGTGGCTCTTTTCTAGAAGGCCCTCTCCTCCACCCCCGCACGTTGAGAAAGAAATATGACCTTTGGGAGAAACACAACATTTGACCTATTTTCACAGCAGAGTTTGCATCCACCTTTGACCTCGAAGGTAAACAGGTCGAAAGGGTTGATTACGTTGGACCAAAGACGAGATAACAGTATAACGAACTGACATCCACCAGCGAACTTTGCTGAGTAAATATCGGCTTACACGAAACACCTCTTCCGCTTTTGGTACAAGAAGAAGAGATATCGCTTGTCATTGTTGTTGTTGTTTGCCTGGCCTTTCTGGCAAGCACGGGCTCTTGCTATTCTGCAGCCCGTAACCCAAGATAACGCTCTGCAGAGCCCTTGCAATCATCTCGCCAGTGCAGGTTTTAGTTAACTTGGCCTCCCACATGGACTCTCTCTCTCTCTCTCTCTCTCTCTCTCTCCATTCAATCTTGGCCTCGTCCACCAAAGCCATTTCTTTTCCAGATCCATCTCTTATTGTCTAATGAAACCGTTGGAGAAATTCTTCCAAAGGGAAATATTAATTGTGGCAGATGGAAGTTGAATAAGAAAAAACGACATTTGAATGAATATTGAAAATTACTTTATCAGGAAAACGCAATGAGTAATTAAACATTTCCTTATATTTCTTAAAACTGTATTTTGCAGGTGATAACCTCCATGGTTAGATTGGTCCGTAGCCACCTTTGGGAAATGACTTTCTGGAAAACCTCCACATCACAGACTTCAACATCCTAACCTTGGGGATTGCAGAGCCAACAATGTAAAACGGTTCCTCAATCAACAAAGGCTTTAAGCTCGGAGATCTATATTGGATTTAACCCTACCAATACCCCTCATTGCTCAGGAGCCACACCTGACATGGAATAGTACAGCCTAACTAAGAATGGTGAACAACAATTAATAATAGTGAAAACGGTAATGCAAGAGCGCCATGGAGAGTAGAACTGTCTGGGCTGAACCCGTTACCCCTTTTTCACCACCTCTTAAAAGGAAGAATCTATCTTCCTTCCACCAGGAGTAATGTACTCCAGCCCTCATGCTCTCGCCCTTTTCAATGGACGTCTGTGGGGACAGGGATCAAAACTCTCTTCTCTTCCCCTCTTCTTCTTCTTCTTCTTCTTCTTCTCCTTTTTCCCTTCGAATCTAATTCCAGTGTCGGAGGCATTTTGGGGATCAGACAAACGGGTAGTCTGAGAGAGAGAGAGAGAGAGAGAGAGAGAGAGAGAGAGAGAGAGAGAGAGAGAGAAAGTGAATATCCATGACATAGTTGAACGAGCAAGTGCTGATCTTGGTAAATCACTCAGATCGCAATTAACGTTGGCTCAATCTGCCTAACTTCAAAACTTTCTCGAACGTTTATAAGTTTTCTGGAAGTACTCGCTGTTTGTTTGTGTGTTTATGCGTGCGTTTGTTTTCACACAAATTAGAAGGAAGAAGGATATAGATATGATAAGGAATAATAAGGAAATCAAGGATTCAATTACGGCGAATAATGGACGGATGAAAAAAACAAAGGTAAAAGGCAAGCCTAAATATATGTAATTTCTATATTCATTACTGTCTTTCTATTATATCTATCTATATATATATATATATATATATATATACATACATATATATATATATATATATATATATATATATATATATATATATATATATATACATATATATATATATATATATATATATATATATATATATATATATATATGTGTACTCAAAATAAGTTGTCATCATTAGAACGAGGTAATTGTTCTGGAATAAAAAAAAAATACAGCAGTGTAAAATTATCCAAAATCAGAGTAATTTCGGCCTCTTTTGAAGTGGCTTTGACTAAAGAATAACTGAAATCACTAATTGTCAACTCACACTAAAAAAAAAGGAAAAAGTAAATTTCGTGATATAAACACTCGTCTATTTTCGTTTCATTTTCAGTTCATTTTGTTGATCCTGGACATTTCATTTCCGTGAAATGTGAGTCAAATGGAAAAAATTCCTTTTAGGAGTTACATAATTTAACTCACTTTATCCTTCTCTTCCTTAATGAAGACAAATGAATGACGTTTAGGAATTAATAAATTCTTTTAAGTCTGCAGCTTTTAGGAAACTGTTTATAGATTCCTGATATTTCAAATAAATTATTAACTTAAAATTTCAACAAAAGGCTCCAATAACATTCTTTCAAAGCATAAGTCATACAAAAAATTAGAATAGAAACCAGTTATAAGTAATACCAAAAAGTACTTAATAACTGTTTTTACTTATGTAATTGTTAATATTTACTAACTCTACAATTGAAATCCCGTACAAGGCAAATCAGATATCTACTCAGATCAGGATCTTCCATAGAAGCTTCAACTTGACTTGTGTCCAAGGCAGAGATGCAAAGATGGATGGAAGATTCCACATAACCTCATAGAAATGTTTCATTCCTTACCCAACTCTCATTGACAGTCAGGGTTGCTGTTTTTAATCTGTATTTAGTTGTATTTTCTCTGACTTACTTTTGACAGAACAGAAGTATTTATTCTAGCAAGTTATCTACTAAAACTACAATTGGTAGAAGTAAGCGGCTTGAATTATAGCAGCTTCGTGATGCTGTGTCGTCAGTGCACCTCATGCAAAGGGCTGTCAGCAATACTAAAGGGTTCTTGTGTTCTATATTCACCCACATTTCAACCTTTTATTTTACCTCTATTCCATCAGACTTTCTTCCGCCTCCCCCACCCCCACCCCCACCCCCGTTGAATGGCCTCCCCGACCCCATTGATGGATTATTCTTTAAAACAAGATTTAGAACAAAGCTGATGTTTTGAATTCGTCTTCTAATGCATGGATTTCTTTCATCTTGATCTGTATTTAAAGATAAATTATTCATCAAAAGGAGATCCTGTAATTTCATAACTAATCAATGGATCCTTCAGTACCTTCTGGCTCCCGTCTTGACAAGATTCTTAAAACCTGTCAATCCTCTCCCCCATCAGCCTGTCAATCAAACCTTGAGAAAGGTGTGTTGACACATGAACTCTGAAATGGCC
>NC_090749.1:98552201-98569701 GCF_036898095.1 Palaemon carinicauda | reverse complement strand
GCAAGATGCTATAAGCCCAAGGGCTCCACAACTTTAGTTGGGAAAGCAAGATGCTATAAGCCCAAGGGCTCCACAACTTTAGTTGGAAAAGCAAGATGCTATAAGCCCAAGGGCTCTACAACTTTAGTTGGGAAAGCAAGATGCTATAAGCCCAAGGGCTCCACAACCCTAGTTGGAAAAGCAAGATGCTATAAGCCCAAGGGCTCCACAACCCTAGTTGGAAAAGCAAGGTGCTATAAGCCCAAGGGCTCCACAACTTTAGTTGGGAAAGCAAGATGCTATAAGCCCAAGGGCTCCACAACCCTAGTTGGAAAAGCAAGATGCTATAAGCCCAAGGGCTCCACAACCCTAGTTGGAAAAGCAAGATGCTATAAGCCCAAGGGCTCCACAACCCTATTTGGAAAAGCAAGATGCTATAAGCCCAAGGGCTCCACAACCCTAGTTGGAAAAGCAAGATGCTATAAGCCCAAGGGCTCCACAACCCTAGTTGGAAAAGCAAGATGCTGTAAGCCCAAGGGCTCCACAACCCTAGTTGGAAAAGCAAGATACTATAAGCCCAAGGGCTCCACAACCCTATTTGGAAAAGCAAGATGCTATAAGCCCAAGGGATTCACAACCCTAGTTGGAAAAGCAAGATGCTGTAAGCCCAAGGACTCCACAACCCTAGTTGGAAAAGCAAGGTGCTATAAGCCCAAGGGCTCTACAACCCTAGTTTGAAAAGCAAGATGCTGTAAGCCCAAGGGCTCCACAACTTTGGTTGGGAAAGCAAGATGCTATAAGCCCAAGGGCTCCACAACCCTAGTTGGAAAAGCAAGATGCTATAAGCCCAAGGGCTCCACAACCCTATTTGGAAAAGCAAGATGCTATAAGCCCAAGGGATTTACAACCCTAGTTGGAAAAGCAAGATGCTGTAAGCCCAAGGACTCCACAACCCTAGTTGGAAAAGCAAGATACTATAAGCCCAAGGGCTCCACAACCCTATTTGGAAAAGCAAGATGCTATAAGCCCAAGGGATTTACAACCCTAGTTGGAAAAGCAAGATGCTGTAAGCCCAAGGACTCCACAACCCTAGTTGGAAAAGCAAGGTGCTATAAGCCAAAGGGCTCTACAACCCTAGTTTGAAAAGCAAGATGCTGTAAGCCCAAGGGCTCCACAACTTTAGTTGGGAAAGCAGGATGCTGTAAGCCCAAGGGCTCCACAACTTTAGTTGGGAAAGCAGGATGCTGTAAGCCCAAGGGCTCCACAACTTTAGTTGGGAAAGCAAGATGCTATAAGCCCAAGGGCTCCACAACCCTATTTGGAAAAGCAAGATGCTATAAGCCCAAGGGATTCACAACCCTAGTTGGAAAAGCAAGATGCTGTAAGCCCAAGGACTCCACAACCCTAGTTGGAAAAGCAAGGTGCTATAAGCCCAAGGGCTCTACAACTCTAGTTTGAAAAGCAAGATGCTGTAAGCCCAAGGGCTCCACAACTTTAGTTGGGAAAGCAGGATGCTGTAAGCCCAAGGGCTCCACAACTTTAGTTGGGAAAGCAAGATGCTATAAGCCTAAGGGCTCCACAACCCTATTTGGAAAAGCAAGATGCTATAAGCCCAAGGGATTCACAACCCTAGTTGGAAAAGCAAGATGCTGTAAGCCCAAGGGCTCCACAACCCTAGTTGGAAAAGCAAGGTGCTATAAGCCCAAGGGCTCTACAACCCTAGTTGGAAAAGCAAGATGCTGTAAGCCCAAGGGCTCCACAACTTTAGTTGGGAAACCAGGATGCTGTAAGTCCAAGGGCTCCACAACTTTAGTTGGGAAAGCAAGATGCTATAAGCCCAAGGGCTCCACAACCCTAGTTGGAAAAGCAAGATGCTATAAGCCCAAGGGCTCCACAACCCTAGTTGGAAAAGCAAGATGCTATAAGCCCAAGGGCTCCACAACCCTAGTTGGAAAAGCAAGATGCTGTAAGCCCAAGGCCTCCACAACCTTAGTTGGAAAAGCAAGATACTATAAGCCCAAGGGCTCCACAACCCTATTTGGAAAAGCAAGATGCTATAAGCCCAAGGGATTCACAACCCTAGTTGGAAAAGCAAGATGCTGTAAGCCCAAGGACTCCACAACCCTAGTTGGAAAAGCAAGGTGCTATAAGCCCAAGGGCTCTACAACCCTAGTTTGAAAAGCAAGATGCTGTAAGCCCAAGGGCTCCACAACTTTAGTTGGGAAAGCAAGATGCTATAACTTTAGTTGGGAAAGCAAGATGCTATAAGCCCAAGGGCTCTACAACCCTAGTTGGAAAAGCAAGGTGCTATAAGCCCAAGGGCTCTACAACCCTAGTTTGAAAAGCAAGGTGCTATAAGCCCAAGGGCTCTACAACCCTAGTTTGAAAAGCAAGATGCTGTAAGCCCAAGGCCTCCACAACTTTAGTTGGGAAAGCAAGATGCTGTAAGCCCAAGGACTCCACAACCCTAGTTGGAAAAGCAAGGTGCTATAAGCCCAAGGGCTCTACAACCCTAGTTTGAAAAGCAAGATGCTGTAAGCCCAAGGGCTCCACAACTTTAGTTGGAAAAGCAAGGTGCTGTAAGCCCAAGGGCTCTACAACCCTAGTTTGAAAAGCAAGATGCTGTAAGCCCAAGGGCTCCACAACTTTAGTTGGAAAAGCAAGATGCTGTAAGCCCAAGGGCTCTACAACCCTAGTTTGAAAAGCAAGATGCTGTAAGCCCAAGGCCTCCACAACTTTAGTTGGGAAAGCAAGATGCTATAAGCCCAAGGACTCCACAACCCTAGTTGGAAAAGCAAGGTGCTATAAGCCCAAGGGTTCTACAACCCTAGTTTGAAAAGCAAGATGCTGTAAGCCTAAGGGCTCTACAACCCTAGTTTGAAAAGCAAGATGCTGTAAGCCCAAGGGCTCTACAACCCTAGTTTGAAAAGCAAGATGCTGTAAGCCCAAGGGCTCCACAACTTTAGTTGGAAAAGCAAGATGCTGTAAGCCCAAGGGCTCTACAACCCTAGTTTGAAAAGCAAGGTGCTATAAGCCCAAGGGCTCTACAACCCTAGTTTGAAAAGCAAGATGCTGTAAGCCCAAGGGCTCCACAACTTTAGTTGGAAAAGCAAGGTGCTATAAGGCCAAGGGCTCTACAACCCTAGTTTGAAAAGCAAGATGCTGTAAGCCCAAGGGCTCTACAACCCAAGTTTGAAAAGCAAGATGCTGTAAGCCCAAGGGCTCTACAACCCTAGTTGGAAAAGCAAGGTGCTATAAGCCCAAGGGCTCCACAACTTTAGTTGGAAAAGCAAGATGCTGTAAGCCCAAGGGTTCCACAACTTTAGTTGGAAAAGCAAGATGCTATAAGCCCAAGGACTCCACAACCCTAGTTGGAAAAGCAAGGTGCTATAAGCCCAAGGGCTCTACAACCCTAGTTTGAAAAGCAAGATGCTGTAAGCCCAAGGGCTCCAAAACCCTAGTTGGAAAAGCAAGGTGCTATAAGCCCAAGGGCTCCACAGCCCTAGTTGGAAAAGCAAGATGCTGTAAGCCCAAGGGCTCCACAACCCTAGTTGGAAAAGCAAGGTGCTATAAGCCCAAGGGCTCTACAACCCTAGTTGAAAAAGCAAGATGCTATAAGCCCAAGGGCTCCACAACCCTAGTTGAAAAGCAAGATGCTATAAGCCCAAGGGCTCTACAACCCTAGTTTGAAAAGCAAGATGCTGTAAGCCCAAGGGCTCCACAACTTTAGTTGGGAAAGCAAGATGCTATAAGCCCAAGGGCTCCACAACCCTAGTTGGAAAAGCAAGATGCTATAAGCCCAAGGACTCCACAACCCTAGTTGGAAAAGCAAGGTGCTATAAGCCCAAGGGCTCCACAACTTTACTTGGAAAAGCAAGATACTATAAGCCCAAGGGCACCAAAAAGGAAAAATATCCCAGCGAGGAAAGGAAATAAGGAAATAAATAAATGATGAGAACAAATTAGCAATAAATCATTCTAAAAACAGTAACAACGTCAAAACAGATATGTCATACATAAATTATTAAAAGACTTAATGTCAGCCTGTTCGACCTAAAAACATTTGCTGTAACTTAGGATATTATCAGGCAATAGAGGAACTTCATACGTGTTACGTTAGAAACTTGGCGTTACCAAGGAGATTTTCCAGCCAGGGAACTGTTTTTTTTTAGGAGTAGCCGAGGTAATTATAGCTCTGTAGGAACCGGGTCCTTGTAGGAATCAGCGATCCTTTGGAAACTTGTCCCTGTTCGGTGTGTTTCGATTTCTTATACAGCCGACGTCATCAGATTTGAATTGATAAAGACGTCAATTTTGATGTCTTTGAAATTATATATTATACAGAGTTCTTTATTGCACAATAAATCTATTCTATAGAAAGGTGTTTGCTGAGGATGTCTTAAGATTATATTGTATACGTTATCAAAATAGAGTTCCATATTGTACACTAAACGTATCTCATAAAAAGGTGTTTTCTGAAGGAAGCCAAAAAAAAAAAATCCGGCAATAGGGTCTTTTTTCAATTCCTGATACGTCGATAGATTTAAATTAACAAAGACATCAATTTTGATGTCTTTGAAATTATATTTTGGACATTTGATCAAGATAGTGTTCTTTATTGTTCTATTTATTGTTCTCTAAACATATATAACAAAAAGGAGTTTTCTGAGGAAAAGAAATATCTTCCAATGGGCCCTCTTCGATATTTTTTTAATTTCTGAGATTATACAGCGGATGTCAGATTCAAATTGATAGAGACATCAATTTTGATGTCTTTGAAATTATATTTTAGACACTATCAAGTTAAGGTTCGTTATTGTTCACTGAACGTATTCTATAAAAACTTGTTTTCTAAGGATGTCTTAAGATTATATTGTTCACATTATCAAGATAGTGTTCTTTATTGTTCACTAAACGTATTTTATAGAAAGGTGTTCACTGAGAAACAAAAAGTAATTGTTTACAACACCACGCTCTCCATTTACTCCAAAATAATGCAATCTTGCAGTTCTCATCTTCTTGCACAGTAATTAGGTGGTTATTTAAATTCTGGGAAAGCAATAATTAGCAAAATATGTTGAGGATGGGGGAAGGGGTTATGAAAAGAAAATAGCTCGGTTTCCTTACCAAACGACTTCGAACTGACATGTCAACATAGTCAAGCAAACGGAATTCGTGATGCCAGCGTACATAAACAGAAGTTCGTGATGCCAGCGTACATTTAATATACTGTATATTCAAAATATAATTAATAAAAAATTGAGTGATTACTCAAAAGTGTCACTATTTGTAAATTGCATATTTTATGGACACTTTTGCGTATCTCATCCAGGAAAGGAAATATGGAAATAAATATTTCATAGATATTATTATTATTATTATTATTATTATTATTATTATTATTATTATTATTATTATTATTATTATTATTATTTATTATTATTAATTATTTTTTATTTTTTATTTTTTATTTTTTATTTATTTTCTATTCTTTATTATTCATTTTTCATTATTCATTATTCTTTATTCATTATTCTTTATTCTTTATTCTTTATTTAACACCGTCTTCTGAAAGGCGAAGAGAGAAATGTAGGGGAAATCTGCCCATAGAGATGGCGATTCCGAAATGTCTCCAGGAATTAGGAAGTCTCCGGAGGGCTCTGGACTCCTATATTGCACCGAAAATTATTATCATTATTATTATTATTATTATTATTATTATTATTATTATTATTATTATTATTATTATTATTATTATTATTATTATTATTATTATATTGTCATTATTATTTTCATTTATTATTTAACATAATCATCTGAAAGGTGAGGAGAGAAATGTACGGGAAATCTACCCAAAGAGATGGCGATTCAAAAATGTCTGCAGGAATTTGAAAGTCTCTGAGGGCTCCAGGCTCCTCTATTGCTTCGAAGATTATTATTATTATCATTATTATTATTATTATTATTATTATTATTATTATTATTATTATTATTATTATTATTATTATTATTATTATTATTATTATTATTATTGTTGTTTTTATTATCATTTTTACTTATTATTTAACACCGTATTCTGAATGGAGAGGAGAGAAATGTACGGGAAATCTACCCATAGAGATGGCGATTCAAAAATGTCTGCAGGAATTTGAAAGTCTCTGAGGGCTCCAGGCTCCTCTATTGCTTCGAAGATTATTATTATTATTATTATTATTATTATTATTATTATTATTATTATTATTATTATTATTATTATTGTTGTTTTTATTATCATTTTTATTTATTATTTAACACCGTATTCTGAATGGAGAGGAGAGAAATGTACGGGAAATCTACCCATAGAGTTGGCGATTCAAAAATGTCTGCAGGAATTTGAAAGTCTCTGAGGGCTCCAGGCTCCTCTATTGCTTCGAAGATTATTATTATTATTATTATTATTATTATTATTATTATTATTATTAATATTATTATTATTATTATTATTATTATTATTATTATTATTATTATTATTATTATTATTATTATTATTGTTTTTATTATCCTTTTTATTTATTATTTAACACTGTATTCTGAATGGAGAGGAGAGAAATGTATGGGAAATCTACCCATAGAGATGACGATTCAAAAATGTCTGCAGGAATTTGAAAGTCTCTGAGGGCTCCAGGCTCCTCTATTGCTTCGAAGATTATTATTATTATTATTATTATTATTATTATTATTATTATTATTATCATTTTTATTTATTATTTAACACCGTATTCTGAATGGAGAGGAGAGAAATGTACGGGAAATCTACCCATAGAGATGGCGATTCAAAAATGTCTGCAGGAATTTGAAAGTCTCCGAGGGCTCCAGACTCCTCTATTGCTTCGAAGATTATTATTATCATTATTATTATTATTATTATTATTATTATTATTATTATTATTATTATTATTGTTGTTTTTATTATCATTTTTACTTATTATTTAACACCGTATTCTGAATGGAGAGGAGAGAAATGTACGGGAAATCTACCCAAAGAGATGGCGATTCAAAAATGTCTGCAGGAATTTGAAAGTCTCTGAGGGCTCCAGGCTCCTCTATTGCTTCGAAGATTATTATTATTATTATTATTATTATTATTATTATTATTATTATTATTATTATTATTATTATTATTATTATTATTATTGTTGTTGTTTTTATTATCATTTTTACTTATTATTTAACACCGTATTCTGAATGGAGAGGAGAGAAATGTACGGGAAATCTACCCATAGAGTTGGCGATTCAAAAATGTCTGCAGGAATTTGAAAGTCTCTGAGGGCTCCAGGCTCCTCTATTGCTTCGAAGATTATTATTATTATTATTATTATTATTATTAATATTATTATTATTATTATTATTATTATTATTATTATTATTATTATTATTGTTGTTTTTATTATCATTTTTATTTATTATTTAACACCGTATTCTGAATGGAGAGGAGAGAAATGTACGGGAAATCTACCCATAGAGTTGGCGATTCAAAAATGTCTGCAGGAATTTGAAAGTCTCTGAGGGCTCCAGGCTCCTCTATTGCTTCGAAGATTATTATTATTATCATTATTATTATTATTATTATTATTATTATTATTATTATTATTATTATTATTATTATTATTATTATTATTATTATTATTATTATTATTAATATTATTATTATTATTATTATTATTATTATTATTATTATTATTATTATTGTTTTTATTATCCTTTTTATTTATTATTTAACACTGTATTCTGAATGGAGAGGAGAGAAATGTATGGGAAATCTACCCATAGAGATGACGATTCAAAAATGTCTGCAGGAATTTGAAAGTCTCTGAGGGCTCCAGGCTCCTCTATTGCTTCGAAGATTATTATTATTATTATTATTATTATTATTATTATTATTATTATTATTATTATTATTATTATTATTATTATTATTATTATCATTTTTATTTATTATTTAACACCGTATTCTGAATGGAGAGGAGAGAAATGTACGGGAAATCTACCCATAGAGATGGAGATTCAAAAATGTCTGCAGGAATTTGAAAGTCTCCGAGGGCTCCAGGCTCCTTTATTATTATTATTATTATTATTATCATTATTATTATTATTATTATTATTATTATTATTGTTGTTTTTATTATCATTTTTATTTATTATTTAACACCGTATTCTGAATGGAGAGGAGAGAAATGTACGGGAAATCTACCCATAGAGATGGCGATTCAAAAATGTCTGCAGGAATTTGAAAGTCTCCGAGGGCTCCAGACTCCTCTATTGCTTCAAAGATTATTATTATTATTATTATTATTATTATTATTATTATTATTATTATTATTATTATTATTATTATTATTATTATTATTTTTGTTTATCATTTAACACCGTATTCTGAATGGAGAGGAGAGAAATGTAGGGGAAGTCTGCCCATAGAGTTGGCGATTCTAAAATGTCTCCAGGAATATGAAAGTGTACAGAAAGATCGTTTTGCGGCATAAACCCATTTCTTCAAAATAATGCTAATTCAGGTCACTGGGTCTGTATCATTGAATATGGCTTTCAAATTGAACGCAGCGATTTCAATGTTTAGAGATATCATCGGAAACAAAGTAGGATTTGTCTGGCCTCAAAATGCAGGATCGGCCCTTCAGGAGCAGACTCTTGCATGCGAGGATATGACGGTAAAACTTCAGGGACAGCTGCGCACTCTTCAGGAGTCGGTGGTTTTCAAAAGGTTTTCGTGGCTACTCCCAGAGGCGCCGCGCTTTGAAGACTGCCGTGCAGTCACCTGTCAGGATGGATTCCTCGGCAGGTGGGTGCAGCGTTGTCCTTGTATTGGGGGCTGGTGGAAAGCTCGCGAGGAACTACAGCGGTGCGAACTGGGATTGCACCAGATGGAGAGAGAAGTATTAGGATTCAAAGATGAATTGAAATCAACGTGGTTCGTTGGCAAGCTTCTCTCCGGATTCGACTTTGGAGAAAGGAAGGAAGAAGTCCTTTCTTATGGAAACAACTTTTACATCGGAATGGCAGCTGCTTCCGTCATTTTGGGCGGAATTATGCTGGCTAGAAGGAGGATGGCTGGAGAAGGAGGGGACAACAAATCTCTGGAAGAATGTGTTCCAGAAATGGAACATGGATGCGAAGATCTGTTGGACGGAATTGGACTCAAAATGGAAGACGAGGATTGGACTACTCTCTTGGAAAATCTCATGGCTGAAAATGCTGAGTTACGAGGACAAATTGAAGGAATGGGGAGATTAGTAGAAATAAAGGAAAATCTGCAAAGTGATTGCAACGAAAAAGACCTTCAGTTGGAAGAACTTGAAAAATTGATGGAAAATATCAAGAACGAAAAGGAAGTACTGAAGACAGAACAAAATCAGAAAAATGATCTAGTAAATGAATTGAAAAATGAATTTGGTGAATTAATGGCAGGAAAAACTAAACTGGAATGTGAATGCATCGAAAGAGACATTCAGATGAAAGAACTTGAAAAATTGATGGAAAATATCAAGAACGAAAATGAAGTACTGAAGACAGAACAAAATCAGAAAAATGAACTAGTAAATGAATTGAAAAAGGAATTTGGTGAATTAAAGGCAGAAAAAACTAAACTGGAGTCTGAATGCGTCGAAAAAGACCTTCAGATGAAGGCACATGAAAATTTGATGTAATTTATCAAAAAGGAAAATGAAGTACTGAAGAAAGAACAAAATCAGAAAAATGAACTAGTAAACGAATTGAAAAAAGAAGTAGGTGAACTGAAGGCAGAAAGTGAGAAACTTAAAGCTGAGAGGACACAAGAGTATGAAAAACTGGAATTTATGTGCAAAATTAAAGACCTTGAGGTAATGGAACGAAATATGATTGCGGAGAAGTTTGAAACCGAAAACAAAGAAATTAAATAGGCGCATATCAAGAACATGGAGCAATTGAATAAACTGAAAAGTGTAGTTTGTGAACTAAAGGCTGAGAAAGAGAAACTAGAAGCTAAATGCCTCGAGAAAGATCTTCAGCTGAAGAAACTGAAGAATTGGCTTGAAAATCTCAGAAATGAAAATGAGAAATTCAAGACCAATCAAAATGAGAAAACAGAAAACCTAAATAAATTGAAAAGAGAAGTTGTGGGACTGAAGGCAGAAAAAACTAAATTGAAATCGGAATGCTTTGAAAAGGAACTTCAGCTGAAGAAACTGAAAAATTTGTTGGAAGATCTTCGAAATGAAAACAAGAAAGTGAAAACTAATCAAAATGAGGAAATGGAACAACTCAATAAATGGAAACGTGAAGTTGAACAATTGAAGGAAGAAAGAGAGAAACTTAAAGCTGACAGGGCGCAAGATTATGAAAAACTGGAATTTTTGTGCAAAATAAAAGACCTTGAGATAATGGAACGGAATATGATTGCGGAGAAGTTTGAAAATGAAAAAGAAGAAATGAAAAAGGAGCATATTAACAACATGGAGCAACTGAATAAACTGAAAAGTGTCGTTTGTGAACTGAAGGCAGAAAACGAGAGGCTGGTAGCTGAGAAGGCCGAAGTTCATAGAGCTGAGAATAATGATGAACATAGGAGGAAAGGCTTATTGATGGCTGGCTTATTTGCGCAGATGAACAACAGGTACAAAGAAGCGGTAGAAATTTTCACCGAAGCCTTGAGTATAGAGACGCACTAAGAAGAAGAAACAGCTCTTCTGCATGTCCTTCGGGCTGAAGCAAACTCTGCCACTGAGAAGCCTCCTCATATGGATATTGTTTTGGACTGTTCAATGGCTATCTAGAAAGGTCTGGAAGGATGGAAAGCGTACATGTTACGAGGGAGGCACCTTGTCAAACTTGGCATTTTCGACGCGGCCTTGAAGGACTTCGAAACGGTAAAGGTTAAGAAATCAGAGAAATTTCTAAAAGTCATTGAAGATACTAAAGCACTTCAGAAAGAATGGGAAGAAAAGGGTCACTATGAGATTCTGGGTTTGGAACAGACAGCCACAAAGGCAGAAATAATAAGATCCTTCTGGGACTTGTCTATGAAGTTCCACCCAGACAGGCATCGGGACAAATCCGAATTCCTACAGGAGGCATTCGAGGAGAAGTACAAAACGCTAAACTTATTCTAGTGGACGAAGGAAACCAAAGAGATTATGATGATGAGCTACGCCGTGAAAAGAAATACGATCACTGGTATCACCGGTATCGTCAGGAGCCAACAAGGCATCAGCCAGGGCAGTGGAACCAACAGCGTTGGCAGTACGATCAAGGACGCCCAAGATGGCAAGAAGATCGTCAGTACAATCAAGGACCAAGAAGGGATCAACATCAACACTATTTTTAAGGATGTCGTAATGTGTAAAGGAACGATCCTTGCAGTTTAGTGCAGTGAACGTGAAAAAAAAATGAAAATAAAAAAAAAAATAAGAAATTAAAAAATCCAAAAAAAATAAAAAATAGAAAAAAAAATTTTAAAAAAATATATATATATAGTGGAAAAATCTTTTTAGTATAAGTTTCAGTTGAATTTTTCAGTTTAGTGCTGGGAACTTAAAAAAAATAAAAATCCAAAAAAATGAAAAAATGAAAAATCCAAAAAAAAATATATTTATACAGTTTAGTGGAAAAATATTTTTAGTATAAGTTTCGGTTGTTTTAGTATAGTTTAGTCAATAAGCTTTTAATGTAAGGCCTTCCAGATGCAAATGGAATATTCTGCAAGAAGGATTCAGCAGAGGGAAGAAGCCCACTTGTTTTGGAATGCACTGTTCCTTGATAAAGATTCACTTGTACTGTTTCTTTGTCAGATGGACAGATGTGAAGAAACAAGTCTGACTTCTTTTTAGTACGCTGTGTTCCCTCAAGAAGTTTCCATATTACTGGAATAGTGGATCACAAATATGTTTGGTGCTGAGAACATAGAATAAAATATGGAGTCTGGTCTTCCAGATGCAAAGGAAATAATCTACAAGATGGACTCAGCCTAGAAAAGAAGTCCCACTTGTTTTGGATTGCACTGTTCCTTGATAAAGATTCACTTGTTCTGTTTCTTTGTCAGGTGGACAGATGCAGAAGAAACAAGTCTGACTTCTTTTTAGTACGCTGTGTTCCCTCAAGAAGTTTCCATATTACTGGAATAGTGGATCACGAATATGTTTGGTGCTGAGAACATAGAATAAAATATGGAGTCTGGTCTTCCAGATGCAAAGGAAATAATCTACAAGATGGACTCAGCCTAGAGAAGAAGTCCCACTTGTTTTGGATTGCACTGTTCCTTGATAAAGATTCACTTGTACTGTTTCTTTGTCAGGTGGACAGATGCCGAAGAAACAAGTCTGACTTCTTTTTAGTACGCTGTGTTCCCTCAAGAAGTTTCCATATTACTGGAATAGTGGATCACGAATATCTTTGGTGCTGAGAACATAGAATAAAATATGGAGTCTGGTCTTCCAGATGCAAAGGAAATAATCTACAAGATGGACTCAGCCTAGAGAAGAAGTCCCACTTGTTTTGGATTGCACTGTTCCTTGATAAAGATTCACTTTTACTGTTTCTTTGTCAGGTGGACAGATGCAGAAGAAACAAGTCTGACTTCTTTTTAGTACGCTGTGTTCCCTCAAGAAGTTTCCATATTACTGGAATAGTGGATCACAAATATGTTTGGTGCTGAGAACATAAAATAAAATATGGAGTCTGGTCTTCCAGATGCAAAGGAAATAATCTACAAGATGGACTCAGCCTAGAGAAGAAGTCCCACTTGTTTTGGATTGCACTGTTCCCTGATAAAGATTCACTTGTACTGTTTCTTTGTCAGGTGGACAGATGCAGAAGAAACAAGTCTGACTTCTTTTTAGTACGCTGTGTTCCCTCAAGAAGTTTCCATATTACTGGAATAGTGGATCACGAATATGTTTGGTGCTGAGAACATAGAATAAAATATGGAGTCTGGTCTCCCAGATGCAAAGGAAATAATCTACAAGATGGACTCAGCCTAGAGAAGAAGTCCCACTTGTTTTGGAATGCACCGTTCCCTGATAAAGATTCACTTGTACTGTTTCTTTGTCAGGTGGACAGATGCAGAAGAAACAAGTTTGACTTCTTTTTAGTACGCTGTGTTCCCTCAAGAAGTTTCCACATTACTGGAATAGTGGATCACGAATATGTTTGGTGCTGAGAACATAGAATAAAATATGGAGTCTGGTCTTCCAGATGCAAAGGAAATAATCTACAAGATGGACTCAGCCTAGAGAAGAAGTCCCACTTGTTTTGGAATGCACTGTTCCCTGATAAAGATTCACTTGTACTGTTTCTTTGTCAGGTAGACAGATGCCGAAGAAACAAGTCTGACTTCTTTTTAGTACGCTGTGTTCCCTCAAGAAGTTTCCATATTACTGGAATAGTGGATCACGAATATATTTGGTGCTGAGAACATAGAATAAAATATGGAGTCTGGTCTTCCAGATGCAAAGGAAATAATCTACAAGATGGACTCAGCCAAGAGAAGAAGTCCCACTTGTTTTGGATTGCACTGTTCCTTGATAAAGATTCACTTGTACTGTTTCTTTGTCAGGTGGACAGATGCAGAAGAAACAAGTCTGACTTCTTTTTAGTACGCTGTGTTCCCTCAAGAAGTTTCCATTTTACTGGAATAGTGGATTAGGAATGTGTTCGGTGTTGAGAACATAGAATAAAATATGGAGTCCGGCCATCCAGATGCAAAGGAAATAATCTACAAGATGGACTCAGCAGAGAGAAGAAGGCACACTTGTTTTGGATTGTACTGTTCCTGACAAAAATTCACTTGTACTGTTTCTTTGTCAGGTGGACAGATGCAGAAGAAACAAGCCTGACTTCTTTTAGGACGCTGAGTGCCCTCAAGAAGATTCCAATGTTCTCAAATAGTGGATCAGGAGTATGTTTGGTGCTGAGAACATAGAATAAAATATGGAGTCCGGTGTTCCAGATGCAAAAGAAATAATCTACAAGATGGGCTCAGCTGAGGGAAGAAGTCCCACTTGTTTTGGAATGCACTGTTACTTGACAAAGATTCATTTGTACTGTTTCTTTATCAAGTGGACAGATGCAGAAGAAACAAGTCTGACTTCTTTTAGTACGCTGAGTCCCCTCAAGTTTCCATTTTACTGGAACAGTGGATCAGAAATATGTTTAAGGCTTTGAACAGGAAAAAAATAGAAAATAAAAAAAAATATAAAATTTGAAAAAAACAAAAAAATTAACCCAGCCACTGAGGTGGGGCAAGCCAGCCTCAACTTGGTGCCGGTCCCAAGCCCGGGTAAATGGGGAGGGTTTGCAGCAGGAAAGGTATCCGGCCATGAAAAATTAGCCAAAACCAATATGTCCAGTGGAGACTGTGAGATTAGAATTAATGCTAGGGCGTTCCCTGTAGGCAACGCGTTGGGACCTTGCCTATTCCCTCCGAAAAATCGGCAAGGGCTACCCAGTCATGGGTGGGCTGGGTTAAAGAGGCAAGGTCAGAGGAAAGTATCTGACATAAGGATGAGAGTAGCAACTCTGAATGTGGGGACAATGACTGGAAAAGGGTGGGAGCTGGTTGACCTCATGGCGAGAAGGAAAATTGGACTGTTGTGTGTGCAGGAGACCAGGTGGAAGGGATTTAAGGTAAGAGAACTAGGCGAAGGTTGTAAATTTTATTACATTGGAGCAAATATGGAAAGAAGAAATGGTGTAGGAATAATATTATAGAAAGATTTGAAGGAGAGTTGGTTGGAGAGAATAGGAAAAATGACAAAATTATGAGTTTAAAGCTGGGACTAGGAGCAACAATAGTCAATGTGGTGTGTGCCTATGCCACGCAAGCTGGATGCACAGAGGAGGAGAAGGATACATTCTGGGAGGAGATAGACCAGGATGTATCCTTTTTCTCCTCTGTACATCCAGCTTGCGGGTCATAGACACACACCACATTGACTATTGTTGCTCCTAGTCCCAGCTTTAAACTCATAATTATCTCATTTTTCCTGTTCACTCCAACCAACTCTCCTTCAAATCTTAAGATAATAGTATTCCTACACCATTTTTTCCTTCCATATTTGCTCCACTATAATAGAATTTACAACCTTCGGCTAGTTCTCTTATCTTAAATTCCTTCCACCTGGTCTCCTGCACACACAGCACTCCAATTTTCCTTCTCTCCATGAGGTCAACCAGCCCCTGCCCTTTACCAGTCATTGTCTCCACATTCAGAGTTGCTACTCTCATCCTCTCCTCATATAATTTCCTCTGAGCTTGCCTCTTTAACCCAGCCCGTCCATGACTGGGTAGTCCTTGCCGATTTTTCAGAGGGATCAGGCGAGGTCCCAATGCGTCGCCTACGGGGAACGCCCTAGCATTAATTCTAATCTCCCAATCTCCACTGGCCATATTGTTTTTGGCTAATTATTCATGGCCAGATGCCTTTCCTGCCGCCAACCCTCCCCGTTTACCCGGGCTTGGAACAGCCCCAATTTTCCAAAATGACTGTAACACACACACACACACACATATATATATATATATATATATATATATATATATATATATATATATATATATATATATATATATATATATATATACATACTTTGAAGGCGATAGCCTTAGTGGCGTCAATGTGTTTCCTGCAGAAATCTTCATATTTCCTCAGCTTTATTAAGTTTTTAGACCTAATCCTTTGGTTTAGCGACTGATGACTATTTCTTTTCTTCATACTTTATTCACCACAGCACTGTTTCGACAAAACGTAAGTCATTATCAAGTGATTTCTGGTTTCCATGAGTTTCCAATTCCTTTTTATACATTATCATCTTTAAATATTACGATTAATTATGTTAAGATTATTCTGAAGAAAATGAAAAATTCTAAAAATTTAAAAGTTAAAAAAGAAAAGGTGAAAATTTTCAAAATTCAGTGATCCTTGGATTATTATGAAAGGGATATTGGTGTATTATATACTTATATACATATATATACATAGATATGCGCGCAATATACTTATACATACATATACATAGATATGCGCGCAAATACTAAATGACGCTCGGGTTTGCACCAATATATAGTTGTTACATATAGCGTTCTGCTTTGAATATACAGAAAGATTCTAATTTTACGCTCCCATTATTATTATTATTATTATTATTATTATTATTATTATTATTATTATTATTATTATTATTATTATTTCTAGCTAAGCTACAACCCTAGTTGGAAAAGCAAGATGCTATAAACCCAAGGGCTCCAACAGTGAAAAAACAACACCCTTAACCTAGGTCTCCAATTCGGCATTTCATGACCAACACAACCAGAACCTCTTGTAGTTTATTTATTTCTTATTTCCTTTCCTCATTGGGCTATTTTTTTCCTATTGGATCCCTTAGGCATAGAGCATCCTGCTTTTCCAACTAGGGTTGTAGCTTAGATTGTAATAATAATAAATGTTAATAATAATAATAATAATAATAATAATAATAATAATAATAATAATATCACATTATTATTATTGTTATTATTATTATTATTATTATTATTATTATTATTATTATTATTACTACTACTAGATGAGCTATGACCCCAGATCGAAAAGCAAGATACTATAAATCCAAGGACTCCAACAGTGAAAACTAGCCCAATGAGGAAAGGGAACAAGTAAATAAAGATCGAATCACAAGCTATAAACCACATAGATCAAAAACCACCCTTAACCTTGGTCACCAAAGCTCATATGGATTTGAACCCATAACAGGAAGGTCATTTATTTACTCGTCATGGTGACCCTTACTTGCATTGGGGAAAAGAGATAAATGTACTTATGAGGTCACTGGGGATAACAAATTTTAAGTATTTTTGTGAAATTGATTTCTAATAAATTTGAATGTACGAACAAACTAAAAAATTGCAAAGGAAATATTAACCAATTACAAAGTTCTAAAACTTATATTCTACTATGAACTTTTTACAGCTAATTTGCTCATCTAAGATCTGGTTTCATCAAATACATATCAACTCAATTATGTGAGACAGATAGATAAATATTTATTCTAATTGAGGGATAGAAAAATAGATACATAAATAAATGCGGACCCTATTACATATATACATTGATAAATATCTATATTTAAAGATAAAGATTAATATTTACATAGATAGACACCTATCTGATCGCAGTAAGTAACCTGGAGGTTTATTGCCTCTGTATCAAGCGATAATTAATCGGTGTTGCTTGCTTCGCCTGAGCTGCTAATTGAGGTAATAGATCTAATGAATGTATTGCATCCATTTGATGCAGACTCCGATTAGAGTGCTGAGCTCCAAGGAGATATTGCCCACGGTATATTGCCTGCCTTAGGCATTGCCGCACACACTGCATTGCCGAAGGGAAATTCAAGCAAGACAGGATTGCTTTGCAGACTAGAATTACAGAATTGTGATGTGCCTGAAAATTACTAAGAATTCAAGAACCGAATTTCCAACTACATCTCCTTTTAGCTTC
>NC_090749.1:98489701-98549701 GCF_036898095.1 Palaemon carinicauda | reverse complement strand
GGACACAAGGAGACATAATGCTCTCTGATACTATTTCAATTAACGCCCCCCCCCCCCACAACAGGTTTCAGTTTACTTTGCCGTCCGCAGGGACAGTAATTGTTTATTATTATCAAAGCCCCTGTTCCACATAAGATGGGAGAAATCTAAAACCAGCCATTTACTATCATAAGAGTTTAAATGCTGTTTTTCGTTTATTCTCTAAATATTTCAACGGCCGAGGACTCTCAGTCCCCGGACGAGAGGAAGTAAAACTTACTCATTTTCCATTATAAGTGTTTGATTACCCATGAGAGAGAGAGAGAGAGAGAGAGAGAGAGAGAGAGAGAGAGAGATTCAACTTTGTAGAGAAGGAATTTTCTGTTTCCCTGACCACAGACAGATATGATGCCAATTCCAGTCACAGGTCTGATACATCCTTAGAACATCTTCATCCATTTGGAAAAAGGGCCTTTGTCTTTGTGCCTCTGACTCTCCTTCCCGATTACCTTTGTCTACTTAGTTCTTCCTATTCTTTGACTGCAGTGCTCCCCTTTTAACCACTGTATTACCTAACATCACTCTTCTTCGGGCAAAGTTTTTCTCTTGGTTTAACTTTGGGACGTAGTTAGGTCCAGGAGATTTTCTCTGCCACATTTTCGTTATTTTCCCTTTTATTCTAAGATATTGGTTGATTTTAGCTATTCTTATATTCAAAAGAAGTCTGTCAATCATGGAATTATTGGTTTTAACAACCATATTAAAGACAGCTCCTACTCTCTCTCTCTCTCTCTCTCTCTCTCTCTCTCTCTCTCTCTCTCTCTCTCATTTACCTTCCTCATCGAAGAAACTTCTTCTGGAATCCCGATGAGACTTCAAAGCCTCTTCTTCCCACACTTCAAATATTCTTGAGGAAATGTTTGCCAGAATCATCATTTATTACTTTGCTCTTTGCATCCCTTCTAACCCCTCCCACAATTCCTCAAGCTTGCTTTCCCTCCAGCCACTCGCCTATTCTAACCGCCACCTCCTATTGGTGGATTGGATAGTGCTTCCCTTTATCCCCTTACAGAGAAAAATCAATCTTCTTTCTACCAGGAGTAATGTCCTCCAGACATCATACCACTTTTAGGCTGACAATGAGCGTCTGCGGAGCATGAGACAGGGACCAAAATTAACTTTTCTTCTCCTTCTTCCTCTTCTCCTTTTTCCCCTGCAATCTAATCCATTTTCGGGAGCAGAGTTTCTGGCCCCTGAAGGGACGTCCAATCGTTGTTAGACAATCATAGAACAGTCGCAGAGAGAGAGAAAAAGTGGCCGACTTCTTGGGGATCAGCCTGATGGGGAGTTTTGGTCGTGCATTGCCACGCTCTTGTTTGTGTTTACAGAAATTAATAGGAAGATTAAAACATATAGCATTCAGATATAAGTATAAAATCAAGAATGCAGAATAAATGAATAATGTTGGCTTATTGGATATGCAATATATCTAATCAGAACAGGAATGAATTAATACTTTTACCAATTGATTCTCGTCGTCTTAAATTAGTTTTAATTTTTGATTCCTAATTTTGAGAGACATTTTATATATTTATTCAAATGCAAACACACACATACACATACACACACACACCATTGCAGAATAAAGGCCTCAGACATGTCCTTCTCTTGCGTCTGTTTGTGGTCTTTCTGTGCCAGTCCACACCCAAAAAACTTTCTTTGCTCGCAAATACATCGCCATCTCTTCCTTTCCCTGCTTCTTTTGCAATCTATAGGGACTCATATGTACAGTATATATATATATATATATATATATATATCCTCTTATGTGTATGAACATAGTGTACCAACCGTGTTTAACACAATTGTACATAATTCCTTTTGTATATATTATGCTTGTATCTTCGCTCCTCCCTCGCACTAAAACGAACATGAAAATTCCTGTCTGGTTTTTCCTCTGTGATATTGTCTGTCTTGTGAACTTGTCATGTCCTGTTGCCTTGAGGTTTTGTATATAAGGAGAGTGTTCCACAAATATATAACTCAGTCGTTTCCAATCTGCCTTTGAGTTCACAACTCCTCTCTCGGCCCGTCACATTGGTGACCCCGGAAGTCGACTCGCTCCCACTGCCTTCCACCCCCCCCCTCCCTCGCCCCTCCATCGTTGGTAATATGACGGAGGCGGACTCTACCCCAGCAGTTGGCACTGCGGCCGCTCCATTGAAACTTTCCCCGTTCGCTAGCGGAGAAGCGTTCGCTTGGTTTCAACGCGCTGAAGTCCACTTTCGTATCAGGGGCGTGACTCGCTCAACCACCAAAGCGGATTATGTTCTCGCGGCAATACCCGAGGACACCTTCCCAGAAATATCCGACTGGCTTTGTGAACAAGGAGACCCCCCAATAGCGTATGACGACCTCAAATCATACCTTCTGCAGCAGTACTCGCCGTCGCCAGCCGCCCGTATAGCAAACCTTTTTCAGCTCTCGCAACAACCGTTGGGGGACCAAAGGGCTTCGCTTGCCCTCAGGGAAATGACCAGTATTGCTCGCCTTCAACCTGCCGCAGACGGCTCTCCTCGTGAGGTGAACCTACTCCGTGCCCTTTGGATACGCTGTTTACCTGAACCCAATGTCGATAGTTTACCCATAAAGGACTTGATGACCAAAGCCGACACCCTTATGGACAGCCACTTCAAGACCTCCATCAACGCCTCCACCCCTGACGACGAGGATGCCTATTCAACATCAACCGAAGCTGACATGAATGCCGTAGGACATACACGCCTACCCCGTGACGTGCCGAAGCGGCGACAAAGCCGCCCACCACCCACCAATCGCTCGCGCCCCAACGAACGACTTCTACAGCCACTTACTACCTCCCATCCGCCGCAGTTTTGCTACTACCACTTCAGATTCGGGGCAACCGCGAAGAAATGTGCCAAAGATTGTCAGTGGCCAAAAAACGTGTAAGTAGGCCATCGCTTGTGGCGGTGGCCTCCCATGTTTCTAATCTTTTCTTTTTACAGGATGCAGGAACGGGCGTGCGATTTTTGGTAGACACGTGTGCTTGTCGTTCTCTTTTGCCAAGGAAACTCTTCAAGGCACAACGTAGTCTGTCTACATCTGCCGACGTCCGCTTGGTAGCTGCCAACGGATCTGCGATACCCACCTACGGTTACGAGAGCCTCACATTATTGTTCGGAAACGGTAAATTCAATTGGAAGTTTCTCGTTGCTGACGTCATAATGCCAATCCTCGGTGCGGATTTCCTCTCTCCTTTCCACCTTCTGGTCGATGTCGCCCACCGACAATTGGTCAACGCAGACTCGTACTTGTCAACACCTCTTCAACCCGCCCCCTCTAACCTCGCTCTCCACATCAGCGCACCCACGGATGCCTACGCCCACCTCCTCACGTCGTACCCGGATGTTTTCCGTCCAGAACTTCGCCAAACGCCCACGGTTCCTGCCAAGCACGGTATTTATCACCATATCAAGACGACGGGACCCCCCAGTCTTCGCAAAATTCAGACGTCTTGCACCGGAACGATTGGCAGCCGCCAAACAGACGTTCGCCGAAATGGAGAAAATGGGCCTTTGCCAAAAGGCCTCCAGCCCATGGTCGTCACCCTTACACATCGTTCTGAAGAAAGACGGCTCCCTCCGTCCGTGCGGGGATTACAGGCGCCTGAACATGCAAACAGAACCGGATCACTACCCCCTCCCAAACATTGCCGACGTGACCTCCTACCTGCACAAAGCGAAGGTTTTCTCTACGCTCGACCTCCTGAAGGGGTATTATCAGGTGCCTATGAACCCGGAAGACATCCCCAAGACCGCCATCACCACTCTGTTTGGCACATACACCTTCAATTACTCTTGTTTTGGCCTTCGTAATGCTGGGGCAACGTTTCAACGTCTCATGGATGGCATCTTAGGGGACCTCCCTTTCTGTGTATGTTATGTGGACGACATACTTGTGTTCTCCTCCTCAAAAGAGGAACACCTCCGTCACCTGCACATCGTGCTCGACCGCCTGCAACAAAACGGCCTTGTAGTCCGGTACGACAAGTGTACCTTTGGCGCCAACGAAGTGTCGTTCTTATGGCACCGTATCACTCCATCCCCTCCCTGAGAAGGTAGCAGCCGTTCAGATTTTCCCCACGCCCTCGACCGTCAAAGCTCTGCAGGAATTCTTGGGCATGATCAACTATTATCACTGTTTTCTGCCAGCCATTGCCGCCACTCTTGCTCCCCTCTACGCCTCCCTCAAGGGCAAGCCAAAGGATTTGAAGTGGGGTCCCCTTCAAGAAGCGGCCTTCTGCAATGCAAAGAAGGCCCTATCAACTGCTGCGGCTCTCACTTTTCCTATCCCACACGCCCCTCTCCTCTCCACCGATGCCAGCGACGTCGCTATTGGTGCAGTACTCGAGCAGGTGGTCAAAGGCTCGCCCCGCCCATTGGCCTTCTTCAGCAGAAAACTGTCCAAGGCAGAATCGGGTTATTCTACCTTCGATCGAGAATTGCTGGCGGTGCACTTGGCTGTCCGTCACTTTCGCCATTTCCTAGAAGGTACGCCCTTCGTCATTCGCACAAACCACATGCCTCTGGTGCACGCCTTCACTCGACAGTCTGACGCCTGGTCTGCCCGTCAACGCCGACATCTCTCCGCCGTGGCTGAATACAATTGCACCCTCCAATACGTCCCTGGGAAAATGAATCCCGTTGCCGATGCCCTGTCAAGAAACACGTTGGCTGCCGTTCAACTGGGATTGGATTACAACGCCCTGGCTGAAGCCCAACGACAGGATCCAGAGTATCAAGCTTATAGGACATCCTGCACGTCCCTCCGTTGGGAGGATTTTCCCCTCGAAAACTCCAACACCACCCTCCTCTGTGACGTCAGTACTGGTAGACCGCGTACTTGGATTCCTGCTCCCATGCGCCGACAGGTGTTTGATTTCATCCACGGCCTTTCCCATCCCTCGTGCCGTTCTACTGCACAGCTGCTGAAGGCAAAGTTCATTTGGCACGGCATTTCTAAGGATGCTAAGGATTGGGTCCATGCCTGTACTTCTTGCCAAACTTCCAAAGTACATCGACACACGGATTCAGGAGTGGGCACCTTTCCTCAACCTCAGCGTCGTTTCGCACACATTCACGTCGACGTTGTAGGCCCCCTACCCACATCACAAGGACATCGTTACCTGTTTACCGTCATCGACCGCTCCTCTCGTTGGCCTGAAGCCATTCCCATGGAAACTGCAACGTCCGCCTCATGTACATCTGCCTTACTCTCTGGATGGATTTCAAGATTCGGTATCCCTGAGCATATTACTTCTGACAGGGGAACCACTTTCACCTCTCAATTATGGACGTCATTAGCGAATCTCCTGGGCATCACCCTACATCAGACAACGGCCTACAACCCCGCTGCCAATGGAATGGTTGAACGTTTTCATCGCACCCTCAAAGCAGCTTTGATGTCCCGCTGCAAGGATTGCCACTGGTTTACTCAGCTTCCCTGGGTCCTCCTTGGACTAAGGACCACTCCTAAAGACGCCCTCGACGTCTCGGCAGCCGAAATGGTGTATGACGACCCGTTGGTCGTCCCTGCCGAGTTTTTTCCTTCTACAACCTCCTCCGACGATCTCCAGCACATACGTCACGTCGTGGGAAAATTTACTCCGTGCCGCCAGACTTACAAGCCCCCAGCGAAGCATCACATACCAACGGACTTGCACTCTGCAACGCACGTCTTCCTGCGCAACGACACCAGCAAGCCACCGTTAACGCCCCCTTACACGGGACCTTTCCTTGTGATCTGACGCAGTCCGAAAGCATTCCTCCTAAACATTCGGGGCAAAGAAGACTGGGTCTCCATTGATCGTCTAAAACCTGCTTATCTTCTGCCAGATGACCCGCCTACAGTTCGCCTCTCTAGATCAGGGCGCCCTATTTAACATGTACAGTATGTCATTTTTAGGGGGGGGAGCCATGTAGCAACCGTGTTTCACACAATTGTACATAATTCCTTTTGTATATATTATGCTTGTATCTTTGCTCCTCCCTCGCACTAAAACGAACATGAAAATTCCTGTCTGGTTTTTCCTCTGTGATATTGTCTGTCTTGTGAACTTGTCATGTCCTGTTGCCTTGAGGTTTTGTATATAAGGAGAGTGTTCCACAACAATATAACTCAGTCGTTTCCAATCTGCCTTTGAGTTCACAACTCCTCTCTCGGCCCGTCACAATAGCAACAGCTCATAATATAAAAACGGACATCGAAATTGGAGTAAAATAGAGAGAGAGAGAGAGAGAGAGAGAGAGAGAGAGAGAGAGAGAGAGAGAGAGAGAGAGAGAGAGGAGCACTTAATGCTCCTTCCTGAGCATAATTGGTTTGAGGACACACTTCCTATTACTTTCTCTTAACGAGGATCTGTAGTAATTAGGAGGGGAGCCGTCCTAAAGGCATCATCAACATCACTCGGGTTTATTTCCCACAAATTCTCAATGATGCTTCAGCTACAGAACACTCCATCCCTCTCTCTCTCTCTCTCTCTCTCTCTCTCTCTCTCTCTCTCTCTCACTTCGTTTTTGACTCGCATATTCGTTCACTTCTCAGATTGTCCATTTCTTCAAAATTCCTTTATCATCCAAAACTGCTCCAATTCCTCCATCCAGACAACGTGCTAAAAGAGGCTCTGTCGACATCAAGTAGAATTTAGCTCTGGATCAAAATACACAAATGCATTATACAATCGAGATAGATGTCATTTGAAATAAGGTTATTTCTATGGGACTTTAACTTCATATTGAATGTACTAATAAATATCTGTGGTTGTGATACCATAGAGGGACGAGATGACGAAGTACTTCAGCATGTGGGGAAAGAATAAAGGTCGGAGGATTTGATGAATATATGAAGTGTGGGAGGTTTCCTAAAGAAGATAGGACGATCAGGAAAGGTAAAAAGGAGGTGTCATGTTGAGATGGACTGGGAATTATTCATAGGAGAAATAGAACGATAACGAAATGGAAATGGAAGACCCAACACTCAAGTATAGGTTCACCATGCTACATAATCATTCTCTCATAAAGGTGAATAACAGGATTATGGATGTAGGTGAATAACCGAGTGAGTATTCATTAACATTTGTCATGGGATATCAATTGTCCCTATTCTATCCTGTTTAAGCATAAACTTAATCCCAGTTAGTCCACAACGTCCACTTTTTCAGTCATACAACCTTTAATCTCTGGGTGCCAGGATGGTGATGGTAACTATCCTCTTTCCAAGATACCAGAATTCGTGAATGACATCTGTAATTCTGGTAACTTTGACTCACTAAAATTACCTTTTGAATGACTTTATGAATTAGTTTAAGTCCTCAGAACCAGGATTGACCTCCCCTACCTCCCGGGTCATGACCTCGAGGCTTCCCTCCCTCCATCTTACCTCTCATCCTATTGTATATTGACTCTTATCTGCATCGGCTCTCTCCTGGCCTATAAAGCAAAAAGGACGCAAAAACACGAGTAAACAAAGATTCTCGGTCTAAAAAGAGGCGAATCAAAGAGATTTGACAGAAAGGTTCTGCTGTGGTTTCTCTGTTGGGGTTAGGCGTCGAGTTTCCAAGGATAAGAAACAAAAAAAAGAAGTATTGTTTTGGCTTTGAACTTACGAGAGTAGTATACTTTCTCTCTCTCTCTCTCTCTCTCTCTCTCTCTCTCTCTCTCTCTCTCTCTCTGCAGATATGTTTCAGAATAACATAATAATATGATGATTCTAAACACAGAGATTCAGGTAAAAACTAATAATAAGAAGATGGAAAATGAACAACTGTTGGAGTGTAGTTTTCTCGTCTGTCTGAATAACCTTTCTTCAATCATCCCTTTCTATATAGAAGAAAAACATTCAAGTAATGAGAATTCTGCTTCTAAAGAGCTCTACAGAGAAGAGGGACTCAATAATAAAAGACACACAGATAGATTTATGAGAGTGAATTTCAATGGATATTTAAAACACATGACATCAATCTACAAGAAAACTATTGCCAACATTTTTGTTTACTAGTCCAAACACCAATCTGGATTAATTCAAGAATTCAAGAATAGTCTTTGAAATACTCTAAGAACCACTTGCAATTTCTAAGAAATTTAATTAAAATCTGTAAAATAATGAGCCAAAAATGCCAGAAGAATTAGTGTGATTATCTAAGGACCACAAGTCTTGAAATGTGATGAAAAGTCAATAATAATGGGTAAACTGTTTTTTGATGCCTCATAAATCTTCAAAAATATAATTAGCTAAATCTTTGGATGTCTAAAGGAGCTGAGAAAAAACCCACAATCAGCCAACATGTTTGCAAAGAAAAGCAACTGACCAAAGTTCGTGTTATCGTTTTGTGGCAGTTGTAGGGTCTTGATCTTTTTTTTTTTTTTTTTTTTTTTTTTGTCAAAGGAAAGCTACAAAGACTTTGAACTCCTTTTGTATTGCTTTGTATATGCAATATAAGTTCAGCCATGAGTTGTTCTTAAGGCTTTAGAGAAAATAAAATAAGGATTTTTATTTAATTTTCGGTAGTACTCTCAGAGCTCCAGAAAAAAATGGCTTTTCACTAACAGGTTGTTAACAACTTCAAGAGAGATCTTATACAAGAGACCAGTTTATTTTTTTTTCTTATACTGAAGTAAAAAGAAAATAACCCTTAATGGTTTACATGAAAATAGTTTTCGATTCACTTCGCTCGTTTTATTATACCAAATGCAACATTTTATCTTTAGTTTTCTTATTTAACAAATAAGTGACCTCCGAACTAATCACATCACTGCGTGTTGGAGTTTGATCATGAATGAACAAAATGCATTTTTCTATTCCTGATATCATTCCCAGGACTACAGGACAGTGGTTTGATTTCGGAGTGTCCTTCTCCTAGAAGAGCTGCTTACCATAGCCAAAGAGTCTCTTCTACCCTTACAAAGAAGAAAGTACCACTGAACAATTACAGTACAGTAGTTAACCCCTTGAGCGAAGAAGAATTGTTTAGTAATCTCAGTGTTGTTAGGTGTATGAGGACAAAGGAGAATATGTAAAGTATAGGCCAGACTATTCAGTGTATGTGTAGGCAATGGGGAACCGTAACAAGAGAGAAGGATACAATATAGTACTGTCCAGCCTCTCAAAAGACCCCATAACTCTCTAGCGGTAGTATCTCAACGGGTGGCTGATGCCCTGGCCAACCTACTACCTATATTCCTGATACCAGTTGACAGTCTTACTGAGAACAATTTTGGAGATGAAATTAAATTTTAGAATAAAGAAGAGGGAAAGGCGACAGACATTCGATCCGTCTATGATCTCCAGCGACTGGCAAATCCCTGCAATCTTCCCTGGGCGTCTCAGACAGGTGGGATCTCCAGGGAATCTCTCCTGTGGAATCCTCAGAGAGATCCTAACCCGGAGTGTTCTGTCCTCAGACCAAGAAATGGAATTCAATCAAGGATCCAATTGGGAGATTTTTCAATAACGTTTTGGAAGATGAAATAAATTCCAATTTACTTCTTTCAAGACTCAGATATTCTCTTTGTTAATACACAAAAAATAAAGATTGTTTCAGTGTAAATAGCATTATTCTGCAATGAATATCTTTCAGTTATAATTTCATAAAATGACTTCAATAGCATCGACTTGTATATATTTCAATCTTTTTTACCATTTAATATTAAATTGTTGACCAGGATGTGTAAGATATGTGTAGACGAGGGAAAGGTTCCAAATAAACAAGTTGTTGGAATAACTGTTTCTTTTGTAAGCAGATGAAGGTGATGAAGTGAGTGTGAAACTTACATATGGTTCTTCATCATATCCAGAACGAGGGAAAATTTACTGGGAAGAAAAATTATGGCTCGTTTTTTATGTTTTTATAATTTTCCCCAAAGATTTTAGATTCTCTGGTTATACTGTACGCCCTTTGAGAGAGAGAGAGAGAGAGAGAGAGAGAGAGAGAGAGAGAGAGAGAGCTAAAACGCATTGAATAATGACATTTTCGAAATAAGTCCTTTTCGACTTGGCAAAAGTCCAAAAGGAAAATAGCTTTCCGGCAGTGAGGAGAATGCATTTGGTGGGAGTGAAATATTTAGTCTGTTTACATAATGTTATGGAAAGCAAAGTAGAAACATTTCCCGTAAGGAAAGAAGATGAAGATGGATTGCTCCTTTTAAAACATCTCTTGACATTTCTCTTCTTCTTCTTCTTCTTCTTCTTCTTCTTCTTCTTCTTCTTCTTCTTCTCAGATGTTGTTGAGGAGTCCTTCTTCAGAGGAAGGAAGGTGACGACGCCCTTTTAACACGGAACCAGAAGCAGCAGGAAACTCTCATGTCGAAATATCATTATTTTCCTTTTCGCTTTTTTTATGAAGAAGAAGAAGAAGAAGAAGAAGAAGATGGCGAAGATTTCTACCAGAAAAAGACTTGATGCTAAAGTAAATTTTTCATGCCAAAAGACTTATTGGGAAATTCTTTCTTTTCATTTGAGCGAATATTTCTTGCACACAAATACACACTCCGTCTTTGTTTACAAAGACAGAGCGTAAACTGCATTCTCTGTTTTCGACAAACACACCAGAAGCTTCAGTGTAGTACCATAACAAAGACACAATACCAATGAGTTTTCTTATTGAAAATGCGTAGTCTTTGGAGATTATAATGATAATAAGGAACATTGAATTGAAGTTTTTATAGTTTTCTTTTTAACTTCAGGAAAGTCTAAAAACTTATAAATGATAATCAATCAACGTCAGTCCAATATTCGCCATTCAGCGTAAAAACAATTTCCAAATAAAATCAGCCCAACATCTTAATAAAATCACTTTGAATAATCTTCAACAAAGAAAATACCAAACAGCATTTTAAGGTTACCTTTCACAGGAGAATGGAGGTCCCCTCCCTTTACAACCCATTCCCTTGGGGAACTTTGAAAGAGAATCCCAAGTTCGATCCCTTAAGCACCTCAGGCTCTGATCTTTGGCCTCGAAATATCAAAAGGTTTTATTAATGATTCTGGAGACGATCTCATCAATACGTTGTTGTGTATATCAAGAGATGAGCGAAATCTATTGGAGATTTTTTTTTAATTTATCGCTCACAAAAGAATTTGTTTAATCAGAAAAAATAGAAGGATTATAAACGAAATTACAAGTTTTATTGAAGGACGAAGAATATTAAGATTCCTGAAGAGAAATTAAATCTTAGAGTTTTAGTCCCTGGTAATTTGAATTGGTAATTACAATAAGCTTTTTAATGCATTTAATATTATTGATATATATGATAACAATATTTATTTTTGTTTTAGAAAACTCATTGATAATAATATTCCTTTTCAAACAATTCATCTTCCAGCACCCTTCATGCGGTGCACTGTAGGCACTACATTAATGTCTTTACAGATTAAGTTCAGTCCCCAGCTACCCCCACATTGACTTTAAAGAGCAACTGCAAAGTGGTAAGTCACTGGAACCTCAGTTTCCTTGGTCCGGGTTCGATTCCTTGGCACATTAAAAGCTATTATCACAAAGTTGGTGTCCCCTTGAGTCTCTGATCCCGAGGCAGAGTGCATTCGATATTAAGAGCTATTTATGTATTATATGAATATATATACAGTATATATACATACATATATATATATATATATATATATATATATATATATATATATATATATATATATATATATGTATATATGTATAAAGGGACTGAATTCCTTTGGGTTGATATAGCAACTGGAGTTGAGAGAGAGAGAGAGAGAGAGAGAGAGAGAGAGAGAGAGAGAGAGAGATCTTAATGCTCCTTCCTGAGCATAATTAACCTGTTGCTTTCACTTCACTATGATCTGTATTAATTGGGAGAGCCGTCCTAAAGGCATAATGAACATGGCTCGGGTTTATCTCCCACGAATTTCCAGTGATGCTTCAGCTACAGAAACATCTCCCTCCCTTTCCTTCTACCTCACTCCCTCTCACTTCGTCCTTAACTCTCTTATTCTTTCACTTGTGCACCACTTCACAGTTTGTTCGTTTCTTCAAAATTCCTTTATCATCCAAAACTATTCCAATTTCTCCATCCAGAGGTCGTGCTAAAAGAGGCTCTGTCGACATCAAGTAGAATTTAGCTATGGATCAAAATACACAAATGTATTTTGCAATCGAGATAGATGTCATATGAAATAAGGTTATTTCTATGGGACTTTAACTTCATATATAATGTACTAATAAACATCTATGGTTGTGATACCATAGAGGGACGAGATTTCAAAGTACTTCAGCATATGAAGAAAGGATAAAAGTCGGAGGACTTGAAGAATAGATAAAGAAATTATGATGAGGAGGAAAGGTAAAAAGGAGGTGTCAGGGTGATATGGGCTGGAAATTATTCATAGGAGAAATAAAACGAAACGTTGAAATGGAAATGGAAGACTCAACGCTCAGGTAGAGGTTCGTCAGGATAGTATCCTTTGCTCACCAACAGGATTATTGATAGGAGTGATTAATAGAGCATTTATTAACATTTGTCAAGGGATATCAATTGTCCCTAACTTTATACAGGACTCAGGCTTCTGGTAGAGAAGTCAGGGTTCGATAGTTTCACTACAGCATCAAAATACCAAAGGGTTTATTAATGTTGATACTGGAGACGATCTTCTCAATACTTGTTGTTCAAAAAGGATTTGTTTAATTTTGACAAATAAAGGAACGGTGTTAAGGGTAATTACGACTCTTTAGCTTTTTCATGACTTCAGTATTAATCATCATGATTGTTTTAATTACTTTTGATCAATTTATTAGGTATAGAAATGCCAGACATTTTCATTTCATTATTTCCAAACCATCAAGCATGAAAATGCGATGAGTGATTCCTATAGAGTTTAATCGTTTTTTATTCTATTGTTATCTAAAATCTGCTACGCACGACTTCCTATTGGTAACAAAATAAGTAACAGACAAACATACGAACTAGCGAGAACATCACTTGACAACCAATGATTGAAATATGATAATTACATAAGAAAGAAACTTAGGATCTAAAGACACATAGAAACTTATCAACTAATTCTTTGATTAAACTCTTCATTCGTGGTCAAAATTTACATAACAGAGATATGTCTTACTGATATTAATTCTGGTGATTAACTTTATAGAAAAATAAAATCAGAGAATGAAACAGGAAAGGGATTAAAATTTAATTAAAAAAGTGAATGAATGGCTGACTGGTATGTGTAAGGTAGGACCAGATGAAGGAAAGGTTCCAAAGGAATGGGTTGGCAGAATAACTGTTCCTTTGCAAGCAGATGAAGACGATAAAAGTCAACTGAAAGAATCAGAATTGCATGACTTAGTACATAAGGTAAGGTGAATGGTGAGGTTCTGTCTGACCTCTTGATTTCCTTGATCTGTTTTTGTAACTTGGTTAAGTTTTTTCACAATACTTGATCACCATAGCCTTGGGGGGGGGGGGGGAGACTGCTGGGAAGAAAGACAGTGGATCTTCACTGGCGATTTTAAAATTTTTACCGGAAATTTTAGATTCTCCCCAAATAGATTCTTAAGTTTGTTTCGAAATGACGTTTATCCAAAACTAGGAAAATAAGAAAAGAGTGAAATTATACCAAAAAGTTCAGAGGCGTAACTAACTTAAGATAAAGTCTAACTTATACGAATTAGGAAAATTTCTTGAAAAAAAAATAATAAAACTTATTTTAGGGAAACGATGGGAAAAACATTAAATAAGAAAGTGAAAATATTACTTAGGCTGAAGACAAGCGACAGAAGAATTGATAAATAAAATAATACTATTTATTCTTCAATTGTATAAATACAGTGATATCCATGCACAGATTATTAATTACAAATGCGGGGGGAGAGAGAGAGAGAGAGAGAGAGAGAGAGAGAGAGAGAGAGAGAGAGAGAGAGAGAGAGAGAGAGAGAGAGAGAGAGATCCATGTAGGGACTTAACCTTTCAAAGATGGCAAGCTATTAGAAACACTTTCTGATAATGTCATTTCTATGATGAATTCACGATCTATTTTTTTTTTCTTTTTGGTATCTTAATCTTTTATGCATAATTAGGTGAATATTTGTTAATGCTGATAATACGAATGTCATCTTAATTGTATTAGGAATTGATTCCTTTTTTCTGTTTTATTTATGTTATTTGGTGGATACAAATTGTTTGTTTATTTGAATAAAAAAAATCCCGTTAATATGGGTATTAAATAACATAAGTATAAAAAGAGATAGAATACAGAGATATAAAAACCATAAGGGTTAAGACTTGAAAAGAAAACTTACCAAAATAATATTGAATGAAGAAGAAGAAGAAGAAGAAGAAGAAGAAGAAGAAGAAGAAGAAGAAGAAGAAGAAGAAGAACAGAAAACGCAGTTGATTATGGCATCTTTCATTCTCAGCTAACAAAAAAGTCTTTGCATCCAGGTGGTGCAGAGAGAGAGAGAGAGAGAGAGAGAGAGAGAGAGAGAGAGAGAGAGAGAGAGAGAGAGAGAAGGAATATTGCTATGCAAATGACCATGACTGTAATTATTAATTAGGACTCCATCTTTTCAACTTAATGAAGAGAAAGGAGAAATCAACAAAGTATTTTTCTCAAGAGGTTTTACAAGTTTAGAGTTTCAAAATCTAATGAAGAACATCAACATCCAATCCTGCCAAACTTAAAAGAAAAAGTCGATTCTAGGAAATATGTCTTGATAGCAGTTATCATAAAAGAAAATGTATGTTCCAGTTATAAGTACTTAGGTTTTAATTCTTTCTATAAATTAGAAGCTTCCTTCATAAGTTGAAAATGACAAAGAAACTAAAGTCTCCATAACATGTGAATCTTCTTAATCCCTTAATAAATACGAACAAGTAAATCCTTCCAGTCCTCTTAAAATCCCAAAAGGATTCAAAATAATTTGTCCTATTAACGCATAAAGAACCATCTAAATTGATGTCCATAAAGACTGGAAGGATTCTGCTCTCTCTGGACGATATTGTGATGTGAACATAAAATATTTATGAATACATTAAAAAAGTCCACTTTTGCTTCCTGGCATTTGAATGAACATAATCGGTAGACTTAGGCCTGAGTTAAAAGACACAAGATTAGACGTAAGACCAAATAATCTTGGAACGCTTGAAGACTGATTCCAAAACCTGGACTTCTTAGGAAGGAGAAAAAAAAAGGTTAAGGATATATACGTTTTATGCGTCAGGTTTAGGTAACCAGAGGTTTTGTGGGTTGAAAGAAAACAGAACAGACCTCAAAACTAATTTCCTGATACTTGGTGAGACTCAAGAACTCTTTTGAAACTCCAAATCTCTTTCCAAATATTAATTACGACGGCACTACTCTGACGATTCTCAAAATCCCTTTCTGCGGTACCCACTACGACTAAAGTACCCTGATGCCCTTTAAGCCTTCCCACAAGTATTTCCTATGACTAAATTACTCAAGCATAAGTCAAAATTCCTTTCCAAGTACTTGCTTCGATTCCAGGAACCTGACGACCATCGCTCCAGAAAATAAAAGATAGGTTTTCATTCAGTTGATTTAGTTCTGTATATTTTTTTCATATATTTTGCTTCCTCTTCTTATAAAGAGTAGATGGATTTTTTTTATTTCTTTAATAAAACGTATGAAATTGATCTGTAAGTATTTTATCGTCGCTATTTATGGTATAAATTGATAATTTTATTTAATTCGTTATCAAAGAAAGAAAAGAGTCAATTTCAATTAATAATATCACAAATTAATTAAAAAATTTAATAAGTGTAAATCCTTGATATATGAATGCAAGTAAAATTGAGATTTTTTAATGTGACATACGGCTGTAAGGGATTAGTTCACTATAAATATGCTGAGGTGGTTCAACCCTGTAGTAAAAATGGAGAGAAATAAGCCCTGCTTAATTGGAAGTGAAGCTTGATGGGAGGATAAGAAGTAACTGAAGAAAAGAGTGTCACCAGAAGTAGAATCAAGTATTATACAGCGTCTAACTCTAGGAGAGTAAGTGACGTCCCTAAAGATATGGGATTTAATGTTCTGTCTCTGTCCTTTTTCTTATTCCCTGTTGATCCAACCTTCTCTATCCCTATTCTCACCTTTAATCGTCTATTGACCTTCTACTCTTAAACGTTGACCTTTCTCACTCCGTTCAAATCCAGGCGCAAGTTCCACTGATTTAGAAAGGTCACCTCGAGAGTGTGACCTTTCCTTCTCCTCTGGTGGGACTCAAGGAGGAGTAATAAAAGGTCGAGTGTTTGAAGGAGTTCTTAGATAGGACTCGAGTGTAGAGGGACACATTTTATATTATGGTATCTCATCCTTCTTTGAACTTTGAGTCATTGTAGACCTATTTTCAAAGTTCAAAGAGATTAAATTCAGTTTTCATCTGAGGTAAAATCTTGGATAAAATATGTCAAAATCTTTTCACCCAACTCCTTCTAAGCATCTCAACCATTGTCCTGATATTCGTGATTGTTGCAATAGGTTCGTTTTGGTTGAAACCTCTTACTAACTTTGACTTTGGTGATGATGAATTTTGAGAAGTAAAGGAAAGTGTTCGGGACAATTCGATTATTATTATTATTATTATTATTATTATTATTATTAGTAGTAGTAGTAGTAGTAGTAGTAGTAGTAGTAGTAGTAGTAGTAGTAGTAGTAGTAGTGCCAGAAGCTATGTTTTTATCAATATTATTATTCTTATTGAACATCGATTTTTACTTCAGACTTTTAAAAAACTAAAAGGTTTTAAAAAAAAAAATTCCATTTTGAAAGAAGAGAAGAAGAAAGTAACAAAGCTCAGCCAAAGACAGACATCAACAGATGACCTGAATTCCACCAAACAATAATAATGAAGTTATTCCTGAATCGACCACCCACTGAAATGGTGATTCATCATTCGAAATATCTCATCAAATTAACCTAATTAACCTTCAGAGATTTTCACTTTCCGCTTGACTGGAATTAATTGGAATAGAATTGGAATGGAATTTTTAGGAATAGGAATATGGAGAGACTGAATATATAGGAATATCTGAGCAAGAATGTATTAAGGTTACCGAGTTTCTCTTAACATATCTTGTGTCGTAACTTCCGGTTCATAAAACTTTTCAAATTCAATTATTTAATTGGTTTTGGATTTCATCAATATTTGTACAATAATAATTGAAGATTAAACAAAGAGATATTGGAGCTGCATAATAATAGGGTTTTTGTTGATAGTATGTTTAAAGGTCCATCGTGAACAACAGAAGCAAGAATCAGACCAAACATATCAAGTGATCGGGGTCTGAGTCCTCTTTCCACCCATGGAATGACCAGGGGCCATCGGGAAGTGACTGTTGATGACCAACAGAGAAACCTAACTTGACCCTAAGGGAATTTATATATAGGAATCACTGAGCAATGCATTAGGGTCTTTGATTTCATCAATATTTCTGTAATAATAATCGAAGCAGAGATAAAGGAAGATCGAGAAGGATTTGAGGAAGCTGAATTTGCGAAATATCATTTAAAAAATAGCCTCTTTCTGAAGTACGATTTCAATAAGAACATATATGTTTAGGAGGATGGTCTAAGAGAGAGAGAGAGAGAGAGAGAGAGAGAGAGAGAGAGAGAGAGAGAGAGAGAGAGAGAGAGAGAGAGAGAGACATAAACCAGTGATTGATGGTCGAAGTTCTGAGTCACAGGAGACCTTTTTTCCAAATTCCTTTATCTCTTTTCTCCCACCTTTTTCATCTGCTTCCTCTTCTTTAGATAAAGAGGTGTGGGTATTCTTTCCCCCCCCCCACACCCCCTAACATCCCTCAACTGAAAAAGGGTCTTTCTTCTTCTCTTTGGGGAAATAAAATCTATTGATATTCCGAGTCAAGACTGATGGAGGAATCCGGAAGTTGGAATCAGCTTAACCTCTTTTCTTTTGTTTGTTTCATTTTTATTATAATTTGGTTTTATTCTTAAGAAGTTAGTTCTGGATTTTGATAATTCTCAAATGATTTACCAATGCATTTTTCATATATAATAGTAAAAACCGCCTCAATATTATTCACTGGAGAGTTATGTAAAACTTAACCCACCTTTTTTATGGGATTATTTCAAACTAGGAAAGATTATGAGGCGAGAAATATGGAAAGGTCGAAAACATAACAAACTTAATTTATCATTAAAATCTGTCTGTAATTTAAAATGAATTAGAATGTTTTATTGCCTAAAGGGAGTAATTTGTCTTAAGATTTAAAGGAATAAATGTACTTAATGATTTGAAGAATTTTCAAATGTCCTACGATTTAAGGTATTTTAATGTATTTAGGATTGAAACGTGATAAATATATTATACTTTTTATAGTCTCTCTGTTCCTCATTCCATAATTGTGGAAGAGGCAATCATCATCTATGGGTAATCTGAGCAGATCTAATGAATGTATTGCATCCATTTGATGCCGACTCAGATCAGAGTGCTAAACAACAAGGAAATATTGCCCTCAGTATTGTCAAGTAAAATTATAATTATCTTATTGAAAGATTTCAGAGGAAGTTAGAAAATGTTAACAATTAAGTAACTGTTGTCAATTATATTATTTGCTCTTCATGAAGGACGAATAAATCTAAAGAAATATGAGTAAACAGTACTCGCTGCCCTTATGTACACCTAGAGTTAAGGTCCCCATTAAATTCAGTCTAAATACTATCGTCAATCTTGAAAATCGTAATATTAATCGTTTTATTCCATCCTCCTTACTGTCACTCTCTTTTCTTGTTCATAATTTTCTCAGCCTCTTTGTTTCTAATTCCATAATTTCTGGAAGAGACCATTGGGTAAACAAAGTCTTATTCCAAACTTTTGTTGATCGGGATTGTTCACTGCGTCACTTAGTAAGAAATGCACCGACTGCGTCAGCTGCAGGAGACAATGCTAATAACCCTCAGTGATCAGATGACCCGAAGTGTTCGTAACCCGTGAAGGAAAAATAGTTCTATTTGATGGAAATTTTTTAACATTAAAATCATTTTATGATTTGTTAAATCTTACATTTCTATCCCAAAGAACGTCTCCGATTAGAGAGGTGTGGACAAATAGAACGTTTTCTTATGGAACACTACCTCTGCCCAAAGAGTGGGTGGTTCAATTTAGAAACTGAAGATACAATTTTGAACTGATTGGTTGTATGAAGTTATGTAGGGTATTAATCCTCCTAGTGACTAAACTTAGAAACCTTTGGGGAATAATACTTTTCTTGGGCCGAAAAATCAATAATTTAAGCAACAGTCTGAAAATATCACTTCACTTGGAGTTATTTCTATCAATCCATCATATAATCGAATTAATCACTTCAATTTAATTTTATTAAACTTCCTATTCATTCATCTATGTTCTTTTCATTTGCAACATTCATTTGCTGGGCTCAAACAAAGGTAACTCAAGAACCTAGATTCAAGAAACATGAAATTTATTTTTGAAAATTTATAATAAAAAACCACCATTTCATTGGATAAAATTCCTTTCCATTCAAAGATACTTTAAGTGCATGTAATGGGACAAGTATTACACCATCATATAGATAAAAGAAACGTCTTATCTCCTTCTCAGATGGAAAAATATTTTAAAAAGTATTACTTTCAGAAACTTATGATTACTCTCTTAATCAAAAGGTCACATTTCCCCTCATCATCAGAAACTCCTTAATTTATAAAAACTTAAAAAGTAATTTGGATTTTTCAGTATCCATAAAGTTAGAGAGAAATGACCCTGGAATTGTGAGTTCCAAGTTCCAGTCAGGTCAAAGGAAATAGAAGAATCGAGAGAAATATCATTTGTGCGAAACTAAGTTTGCTGATTTAGCACAGAAGTAGAACTTTTTAAAAGCGACTCAGTTATACAGTTTTCGGAAATTGAGGTAAAGTAATTTGTAGATGTACTTAATAAATGTTTTAATTCTATTCCGAGGAAGATTTCGATTCCAGCTCTCCCTCGGAGTCCAATGTTCCCTTCAAAGAACTGTTTAGTATTGATGGAAGAATTGTCTGTGCATAAATGATAATAGTTATTTACCAATGTCTTTTGTGTAGTGTTGTTTTAAAGAATATCATAAAGCAATTGAAGATTACTTATGAATATTTTAATCCAATTTCCCGATGAATATGTACTGTGTACATAATCCTCGAATAGATCTTTTTTTAGCTTTCGTATAAATCGGTTCTCATTAAATTAGGGATAAAACATTTATGGAAATTACTAAGGCACAATTACTTCTACCGTTCAAAATGTGACCACCCATTACCTGAAGGAATAACTCTTCTTGCTTTTCTCATTAGCTCACAATTTGAAACTGAAATCTTCCTCTGGTGTATTTCAGAAGTGAGTCATCCTGATACGCACCTTCACTTTGTACTTGGTCCTTTTTGGCACACAGGTTGATTATTGCCTCAGAAGTTATCACCTGATTAGGAGGATAAGATGGCCCTTATCTGCAGTGTTACTGACTTGCTTGATGGATTTAGTGTTGTTTGTGTACAGAAGATGATTATTATTTACGTGAGAGAGAGAGAGAGAGAGAGAGAGAGAGGAGAGAGAGAGAGAGAGAGAGAGAGAGAGAGAGAGAGAGAGAGCTGTTACAGGTGTCCTCTCACAGCACAGAGAGGTCGTGCATATTTGGCCCTACAACGTTTTAACATCAAGGAGACTCCAACATCCTTTTGTTCTTCGGTCTTCCTTCCTCCCAGGAAAGGGGGGAGGAGAGGAGGAGGGGGAGGGGAAGCAGGAGGAAGGAGGAGAAAGGAAATATGGCTATATGAAAACCAGAAGATATTCTCAATAAGAAAGGAGAAAGGAAAAGAGAGAAAGTAGCATCTCTTTGATAAAGGCGACGAAGAAACTAATTACTGATGAATTTTCGCTAATTTCGCGAATGATATTTTGCGCGAATTCAAGTAACAACCTATAACAGTAACATCCTAAAAATGGGCATATTATTTAGCCTCTCACTTATTATGCTTGAACTGAATAATCATCTTCATTGGCCCTCACTGATAATAATGCTTTTATTTACTAATTTAGTATTATTACTTTTATTTTTTTTATTTCATCCTTGTAGTGAAACTTTGTAGGACTAATGATATTATAACATGCCGTATATAATAGAAATTTAATAAAACATTTTCTCATTGGCAATCAATAAAAGACAAAGTGCAAGGCAATGATCAATATATTTGCATGAACGTTTGTGACATTGTGATTATTGAAGTCCTGCTTTTGAAAAACCTTTAGGCAATGTCTATCCTTTTCTTTAGTATCCGCGTGAGTTCAACCACTTTACTATAACAGTGGACATGTCACTTTGTTACTAACAAACTGACCACACTAATTAACATAAATTCACTTAACAGCAGATGTTTAATTGATATAAAAGCAAATAATTAGGGACACGTTCTGTTTAAAGATTTGGTTGGCTAAAATAAAAAAAAGACCCGAATTTCCTCGCAATTCGTTTTCAAAAGAGAGAAAAGAGCATATGTTTGATAAGGTAGACCATTTCGTGACCCAAAAACTAATTAGTTTTCAAAATCCCTGACATTAAAATGTAAACTAAATAACTTTGAGAGATACATGGAAAGGTTTAAGGTTTATACTCCTTTCCGGATTATTAATTGTTCTGAATACAAAGTGATAATGAGGAGAACTTTCAGAGACCGGTAAAAAAGAGAAAAAAAACGATAAGTATTTTGGGACCATTGTTATACATAACCAAAGAACATATAAACCTTAACCGCAGATTAATTCATTCGTAATTGGATGAAAGTCTTTAAGATATTGTAACTTCCCCAGAGACAACAACATGCAAGGTTCCTTCCTTGCATCCTTCACCCATCCTTCCCCCTTTCCAAAAACATTAAGGACGAAGGCCTCAATAATAGATGTCATTTTCAAGGATGAAATGGAGGAATCTCGACCATCTGAATAATTGACTCCTTCATTAAGTGGGTTTAGTGTTGTCATGACTTTCTAAGAGTCATTTTCATAACGGCAGAAGACCTCCAATGCCGGAGAAGAGTTCTCGTTTTTGACGTGAAATTATTACTTGAAGGGGAGAGTCTGGAATACTGGAACAATTAACAAAGGAGATTAGATCACGTTACTTTTGGTCAGGTAAGAATCCACGAAGACATTGTACCTTTTAGTTCCTAAGGGACATCATAGTCATAGATGTACATGATGGATGTCCCGATCTTAGAGAGAAAGAGCCTTACCTTATTGCTTTATTTTTTGTTTGGGTTCCCCAAGGTCCCTCAGTGTGAGGCACCTCGTATATCCACCAGAGAGTTGCTAATGCATCTTCCGGTGTATTTTGCATCTTCCAGTCTTGGATGGTCTGGGATGCATCTTAGGTATTTATCGAGTTGATTCTTAAACACATCTACGCTCACTCCTGATATGTTTCTTAGATGAGCTGGCAGCACATTAAATAGTCGCTGCATTATCGATGCTGGTGCGTAGTGGATTAATGTCCTGTGCGCCTTTCTCAGTTTACCTGGAATGCTTTTTGGCACTATTAATCTACCTCGGCTTGCTCTTTCTGATATTTTAATCTCCATGATGTTTTCAGCAATTCCTTCTATTTGCTTCCATGCTTGTATTATCATGTAGCGTTCTCTTCTCCTTTCAAGACTGTATAGTTTTAAAAATTGCAGTCTTTCCCAGTAGTCAAGGTCTTTAACTTCTTCTATTCTAGCAGTATAGGACCTTTGTACACTCTCTATTTGCGCAATATCCTTTCGGTAGTGTGGGTACCATATCACATTGCAGTACTCGAGTGTACTACGCACATAAGTTTTATAAAGCATTATCATGTGTTCAGCTTTTCTTGTTTTAAAGTGTCTGAATAACATTCCCATTTTTGCTTTACATTTAGCCAACAGTGTTGCTATTTGGTCGTTGCATAACATATTCCTATTTAAAATTACACCAAGGTCTTTAATTGCTTCCTTGTTTGTGATTGTCTCATTATTAGGTCCCTTGTATGCATACACCATTCCTTCTCTGTTTCCATAATTTATTGATTCGAATTTATCGGAGTTAAATACCATCCTATTTATCTCCGCCCATTCATATATTTTGTTTAGATCTCTTTGTAGTGAGTTCCTATCTTCATCACAAGTAATTTCTCTACTTATTCTTGTGTCATCGGCGAAACTTCTCACTACAGAGTTTTCAACATCACAGTCTATGTCTGAGATCATAATAACAAATAGCAGTGCAGCTAATACCGTACCTTGGGGCACACCAGATATTACCTGGGCTTCATCTGATTTCTCGTCATTTGCAACCACTATCTGTTTTCTGTTTTGCAGGAATTCTTTTACCCATTTTCCTATCTTTCCCACAATATTATGCTTTCTCATTTTTTTCTCCAATATGTTATGGTCTACCTTGTCAAAGGCTTTTGCAAAATCTAGATAGATCACATCTGTGTCTTTTTCATTTATCATATTATTGTATATGTTTTCATAGTGTGCTATCAGTTGAGTCTGTGTACTTTTTCCAGGTACGAAACCATGTTGACCCATATTAAACATATTATTTTTAACCAAATGGTTCATTATTTTCTTTTTTATTACCCTCTCATACACTTTCATAATATGTGATGTTAGACTAACAGGTCTATAATTGCTTGCCTCTAGTCTTGATCCACTTTTGAAGATAGGGGTTATATAAGCTAATTTATGTTTAACATATATCTCGCTCATATCTATACTCTGTCTTAGCAGTATTGCAAGCGGCTTCGCGATAGTGTTTGCATTTTTTTTTAACAAAATCGCTGGAACTCCATCTGGTCCGGCTGCCGATCCATTTTTAATTTCGTTTATAGCCGTGACAATATCTGCTTCATTAATATCTATATCCGTTAGATATTCGACATTTTCTTCTCTCATTTCTGTTTCATTATTCTCATTCGCAATTCTTGGCGTGAACTCACTCTTATATTTTTCTGCTAATATGTTGCATATTTCCTTTTTTTCATTCGTTAGCCGTCCTTCAATTCTTAGAGGGCCTATTTCTATTCTCCTTTTATTCATCTTTTTTTGCATAGGAGTAAAGTACTTTGGGGTTTCTTTTTATATTTTGAAGTGTCCTTTCTTCTAAGTCCCTTTTTTCATTTTCTTTCGACTGTATAATCTTTTGTTCTGCATTTTCTATCTTACATTTTATTTCTCTCATTTTCCACACATTTTTTTCTTTTGCAAGATTTTTCTTCCACTTTCTAATTTTCTGAAATAAGATCCTTCTGTCTCTTGGTATGCACGTCTTTTGTTTATTGTTTTTTTTCGGTACATATTTTTCAACAATTTTCTCCAGTATTTTGTACAGTATGTCCGTATTTACCTGTATATTATCACTTATAAATACATTTTTCCATTCTTTATTCAGTTCTTCATTTATTTCTGACCATTTTATATTCTTACTGTAAAAGTTATATTTTCCATATTCTTCCCAAAGTTTTGTGCTTTTATTAATTCTGTGATCACTTGCTTTGGAATGAACTATCAATTCTATGACATTGTGGTCTGAAATTCCCGTGTTATACACTATTATTTCTTTAACATAATTCACCTCATTCACAAATACTAGATCTAGGACATTTTCCTTTCTTGTTGGAATGTGGTTTATTTGTTGCATATTATGTTCTAATAGCATATCTTGAAGCTTTTCAAATTGCCTCTTATCTTCTGCGCTACTATTACTCTCTTTTTTATATGTATACATACAACCACTTTCTTCTATCCGTTCTTTCCAATCCACGAAAGGAAAGTTAAAATCTCCGGATAGGAGTATATTCCAGTCTTTATGGTTTCTACATATATCATCTATTTTTTCTATTATTATGTCAAACTCCTTAGTATTTGGGGGTCTGTAAACTACAATATTCACTAGTTTTTCAAATTCAAATTCTACCGCAATCAATTCACATTTTGTGTTGCTGTATTTTTCACAGACTTTTCCTTGATTTATGTCTCTTCCATATATTGCGGTTCCCCCTTGATTCCTATTTTTTCTGTCTGATCTATAAGTTTGGAAACCCTTTATCTGGTCATCACTGCCAGTCTCTTGGGAATACCATGTTTCACTTATATTTAATATATCTATTTTTTCAATTTGGGTTAGTTCTTCTAGGAGAGAGAGAGAGAGAGAGAGAGAGAGAGAGAGAGAGAGAGAGAGAGAGAGAGAGAGAGAGATTTCAACGAGTTGGTAGTATTTTGTTTTCATTTTCCTAAAATGAAAACCAAATCTGAAGATATAAGTGACTTTAATAATATTCCAATTTATCCTACTTATTAAGTGTCCTATAGATTCCATATAAGATGATCCAGAAATAGATAAAATAAAGCTACCTGCTCTCCTATTACACGTGGGCGCTCCTTTTACCTCAATCAATAGGGGCAAGTATACCTTGAGAAAAGGTGAAGAGTTAACTGAACTGAGTCCTTGTTTACATCTCTAAGTAAGAGGAAAGAAGTGAGTCCTTTTCAAGTAAGTGTACAAGGTTTTATCCTATCTAAATAAGAGAATAATGTTCTTACTTATTTAGAGAGATTGTCATAATCCCATCTTCTAAGTGAAAGTCCCAAATTCTTTCCTCTGTAACTGAGGGTGTAAAAGTCTTATCATTGTGAGACAGCTTTTGTGATCAGAGGATTTCCAGCTGATGGGATTAAAGTTTTGCTAATCAATGGGTTTGGAAACTTGTCATCTGTTAGGTTTGGAGGTTTGCCAGCTGATGGGATTATAAGTTTGCCAGTAGATGGATTTAGAGGTGGGACAACTAATATGATAAGAGGTTTGTATTCTGATGGGATTAGGTATCTGATTTTGGGTTTACCAGCAAATTGGTTTAGAGTTTCATCAGCTGATGGGATTAGAGGTTTACCAGCTTATGGATATAAAGTTTTGCCATCTGATGGGCTTGCAAGTTTACCAGCTACTGTAATAGCATTAGAGATTTCCCATCTGATAGGATCAGAAGTTTGGTAGCTGATCAATTTATAGGCATGGCATGTGATGAGATTAGAGCCTTGTCAGCTGATCAGTTGAGAAATTTGTCAATTGAGGAAACTAGAGGTAAGTAAGTTGGTGGGATTAGATATTTTTCAGTGATGAGAATATAGATTTGCCAGTTGAAGATAAAAGACGTTTGTATCCTTATGGGTTTAGGAGCCTGCCAGGTCAAGGATTTAGAAGTTTACCAGTTAGTGGACGCTATCCTAAAAAAAAAATAGTACATTCAGACTAATGCTTGCACGGATATTTCCAGTCTTTCCATGCGGGATCAATTGATTTTAGATTACAACACTTGGCCTAATCGATTACCTCTATGAGCTGTTAAAAAATTATTTTTACCATATAAACTTATCGAATACATCAAATGTTGAAATTAATGTCCAAAATATAAGTATCACCTTTACCACTGTGTTTAATGATCTATGTTTCAATCTACACATTTTGTTAAGTTTCCCCCCATTTTTTTTTTAATTAGCTAAGATATTTTGACATCAAAATGTGGAAGAGAATAGCACACCCGTTTCCTGTGTACTTACGTAGCATAGCTATTAACAGAAGATAGTTTGAATCTTGTAAACTATCCTGATGTAAGTTTGTAAATAACTTGTAAACAAACAAAATGAGAAAACAAATCCCTGTTGGATTTAAACCTATAACAGAAACGTCACTGGAAACACTAAATTTAAGTATTTTTGGTAATGTGATTTCCAATAGATTTATATGTACAAAAACACTTGAAATTTGCACATGAAATATTAATCAATTACCAAGTTCAAAACTTATATTCTCCTATGAACTTTTTTTTTTTACAGCTGATTTGCTAATCTAAGGTCTGGGTTGATCGGATGTATATCAACTCAGTTATGAGAGACCGCTAGATAAATAGATAGTAGAATTGAGAGACAGATAGAGAGATACATAGATAAATGCGGACACCTATTGAATTGATAGATTAATTGATATTTATATAGATAAATAAAGACATCTATCTTATCGCACTAATTAAGCTGGAAGCATATTGCTCTTGTAGCAAGCGATAACCGTGGAGTTGGTCAAACATCTGTATGTAGTAAATATTTGGTAGATTAGTTTATAAAAAGGTATATTTGTTGACTTCTGCATTAAGTTGAATTAGAGAATTTTTTTTTATGATACAGACCAAATAATTATCATGGACATGCTTGAGCCTTTCAACTACACGGTATCTTAAAGTCAGATTTTCTTCTAAAATCAAAAGGAAAATTTCTCATAACATTTTAGATCATACATTTACTTTGTATAAAAGTTTCAGTAAAGATTATGAACTGAAATTAGGATAAATACACATTAAACTATTCATCATTTTCCAAGATCTAAAACCTAAAATCTGTTTTGATATGTTGTTAATATGATAGAAAAATACTCTAAGGTTACAAAAGTAGATTTTCCAGATGAAGAAACGGCATTTTTTTTTTTTCATTTTTACTAACGAAGGAAAATTTCGATTTTCAGAATAACGTGAGAAACAGGACAACTTCCTTCCTTGGCCAATTTTGTGCCACCATTCACATGACAACTCCATTTGGTTCCACCATCATTTTAGTAGTGTTTCTCTCTTTTGGTTCACTTTACAGTAGAATTTGTTTTCTTTTTCTTAAGTGAATTTTTCTTCAGTCATTCTCTTTTTTTCTCTTACAAACACATGTATTGTTTTAAAAAACGTGTATCATGAAATAGGATAATGGTGTTGATTTTACTCCACACACACAATCAAGATTATACAGAAACACACATAGACACTCACACGCCCAAGTGAAATTGAATATATATATATATATATATATATATATATATATATATATATATATATATATATATATATATATATATATATATATATATATATATATATATATATATATACATATATATATATATATATATGTGTGTGTGTGTGTATAATATAAATATAAATATATATATATATATATATATATATATATATATATATATATATATATATATATATATATACTTACATATATAGAACTTCTGATTGCTGCATCATTCGAATTATGATACTGACATTTCCATTTCTTATCTTCTCATTTCGTGTCCTTATCAGCTGAATTTCCTGAGGAATTTCGTTAACTATTTGCCAAACGTTGGTTTATCTCGGAAGGATTTTCCCTTTGATGTTCCGACGAAATCCCCCAACGTTCCAAAACGTTTCATTCTAAACTTGTAATTGAATTTCCTCTCTGATAAACTGTTTTTGATATACCAATTAAGTTGAGTATTAGAAAATGTTTAAAGGAATGACTATATAAGAAATACAAGTGGTAGATATCATCAGGTGGAGTAGATTCTCTGTTGCTACTCATGAGTTATCTTTGAACCTTCAACCTTAAACCATTTACATTTTAAACCTTAAATGTTTGAGTCTTAAACGATAAAACTTGAAACCTGTTCCAATGTTATATATTGACACGAGTTATTATAAAAGATTCTATCTAGCTTAATATTTTTTTTTAATATAAATGATATACTTCCTGTAGATAATTTTTTTTTTAGAGAGAGAGAGAGAGAGAGAGAGAGAGAGAGAGAGAGAGAGAGAGAGAGAGAGAGAGAGAGAGAGAGAGATAACGCTCTCCGGTACCATTGCAATCCCTGCTCCCAACCAGGTCTCAGTTTACTTTGCCGTCCGCAGGGACGGTAATTGTTTACTATTGTTAAAGACCATGTTCCACATAAGATGGGGGAAATTTAAAACATACCATTTATTATATCATAAGAAAGTTTAAATGCTGTTTTTCCTCCATTTTCTAAATACTTGAACTTGCAAGGATTTTTTGTCTTTAGAGGAGTAGGAAGTAAAACTTGCTCATTTTCCATTATAGAAATTTGTTTGCCAATTAGAGAGCGAGAGAGAGAGAGAGAGAGAGAGAGAGAGAGAGAGAGAGAGAGAGAGAGAGACTGCATCAGCTAAGCGGACAGACAGCTTCCCCTTTGAAGAGAATGAATTTTCTGTTTCCCTGACCACAGACAGAAATGATGCCAATCCCACTCAAAGGTCTGATACAGCCTTAGAACATCTTCATCCACTTGGAAAAAGGGCCTTTGTCTTGGTGCCTCTGCCTCTCCTTCCCGATACCTTTGTCTACTTAGTTCTTCCCATTCCTTGACTGCAGTGCTCCCCTTTTAATCACTGTATTACCTAACTTTGAATCTTCTTTTTCCCACACTTCAAATACTATGGAAGAAATGTTTGCCAGAATCATCATTTATTACTTTGCTCTTTGCATTCCTCCCAACCCCTCCCACAATTCCTCACCTTGCTTTCTCTCCAACCAACCCCTCCTCCCTACTCCTCACACTGGTGAATTGGATAGGGCCTCCTTTTAGCTTCTTACAGGAAGAACCAATCTTCCTTCTGCCAAGCTCTTGCCAATTTTCATATGACGATGGGCGTCTTCGGGGACAGGAGTGAAAACTTTCTTCTCTTTTTCTTCTTTCTTCTTCTTCTTTTTTTTCCCCTTGAATCTAATTCCATTGTCGGGAGCAGAGTTCCTGACTCCTGGAGGGACGTGGAATTGTCGGAAGACAATGACGGTAGAGAAATTTTTTATCTAATTTGGGATCCAGATGATAAGTAGTTAGGTTGTGAATTGCACGCACTTTAAGGAGAGAGAGAGAGAGAGAGAGAGAGAGAGAGAGAGAGAGAGAGAGAGAGAGAGAGAGAGAAGGCATCCCGCTGGGGACTTATTGGATCCTTTGACTTGACAGATGCTACTGCACTTGATCCCTTTCTCTGGTTACGGCTCATTTATCATTTGCCTACTCATACACTGGATAGTCTGGCCTATTCTTTACTGATTCTCCTCTGTCCTCATACACCTGACAACAGAGATTACAAAACAATTATTAATTTGTTCAAGGACTTAACTACTACAATGAACTTCTTCAGTGGCTACTTTCATTTTGGTAAGGGTAGAAGAGATTCTTTAGATATGATGAGCAGCTCTTCTAGGAGAAGAACACTCTAAAACACTCCCATTCTCTAGTCTTGGGTAGTGCCATAGCTTCTACTGTCTTGGGATAGAGTTCTCTTGCTTCGAACACATCACTCTATATTAGTTCTCTTCCTCTTTAAATATCATTATCAGTTCTCATGACTTATTGTCATAAATCATCCTCTTTCTTTTTAATTTTCCTATGGAAAAACAAAATAAAACCAAAGTGTGTGTTTTCTACACAGTTAATAATAATTTTTCCTTTACTTAAACCTTAAAATGATAACAAAATTAAACCAATGTTTAATACATAATTAACTTTTCCAGTTCCAAAATCTTAGATCATTCATAATTTACCAGAATAAAAGTATAGTGGCCCAATCTTTACGGTAGGGGCACATTGTCAGCAAACAAGAGATTAGAATTCTGTCCTTCATTCTGTAAGACCAAAGACAATGATCATTGCACACGATAGAGTTATTTGGATTTTGGAATGGGCAGAACTAGAGGAAATAGATAAAAAGTTGGGAAAGCTATCGTCCGAAAGCAGCTAACAGAGGAGTAGTGGAGAGCGATAGAAAAATCTTAATAGTGGATCAACAGTGGAGGATTTATGGGGATTTCAGACAAAGACTCAGGAGAGATTTCATTGGGATTTCGAAGAGATATTTCTGGCTTCTACAACACAACGAGCCATCTTTAGAAATATCTTCGGAAATCTCTGAATAATTAACCAATCTCCATTTCAATTCACTTTCCAATTCTTTACCGTAGGAGAATTAAGCTTTGACCTATTTTCCCGGGAACGTTTTCATCCACGTTTGACCTCGAAGCCAAACAGGTCGAAAGGGTTTCAGTTGGACCAAAGCAGAGATAAAAGTGTAATGAACCGACAGCAAACTTTGTTTACTAAATATCAAAGATATTGCCGAGGAAATGGTGTCCTGAATCGTTGTTTATTAGTATTTTCTTCTTTGCATCTCACCACAACTCCTCTCTCAAAGCCTACTCCTACTTTCACCCTCTTTTTTAGGTGGATGGGACCAGACCTCTCTTCATCTCTTCATAGAAAGCATCAATCTTCCCTCTACCAGGAGTAATGTCCTCTGCCCGTCATACTCTCATACTCTCGCCCCTTTTAGTCACCAGAGACAGGGATCAAAACTATTCTCCTCCATCATCACCTTTCTTTCCCATGAAATAGAGTTTCTGGCTCATGATGACGAGAAAGTGTTCTGCTTTATACGGGATCACCCAGATGGGTAGTCTTGGCTATGCATTGCCACGCACTTCAGAGAGAGAGAGAGAGAGAGAGAGAGAGAGAGAGAGAGAGAGAGATATAATTTAAATATCTTCTTTCATCTCAATGTCCAACGTTTTGGAAACGTATCTTCTCAACTAAAAGATTGCGACATCTCTCACTCCACGCGCACTGATAGAATTATTCAAGCTTCCTATCGCATGTCATGTACTGTTTGAATTTTGTGGAATTCTTGATCGTAACTATGTGCATATAAGCTGGTTGTCTCGTTGAATAAACTCAGCTTCATTCACCTAGCCTCTCTGTTAGAACTTAACAGCGACGTTGCCACATTTGGTGACCCAGGAGTGACTACTCCACACCTTATCTCAAACTCTTGAGTCCTTATCAGTCAAATTCCCTGACGAATTTATTCAACTATTTCCCAAACGTTGGTTTATCTCGGAAGGATTTTCCCTTTGAGGTTCCGACGGAATCCCCCAACGTTCTAAAACGTTTCATTCCAAACTTAGAATAGAATTTCCTTGAAATTTTCCAATAACTTGTACTAATTGGTCTGAAATATATAGAAATAAAGAGAGAGGCAGAGAACGAAAAATATAGAGTGACTGAGACAAAAGATATTCCAGAAATTGGATGAATATTACGTCTGTTCAATCAAGAATGACAAACTGTCAAATATGTTTCAAAAACAAAGATATTATGTCTATTGATAGAATATTTTATCTTTTTATTTAACGATGAAAATGATTGGAAAGAGACTTAAAAAAGTATTAATTACTTTTTAGCTGTGAATAATTAATCCCTTCTAACAGAAAATAAATAGTGCAAAAGAACAGATCTCTCTCTCTCTCTCTCTCTCTCTCTCTCTCTCTCTCTCTCTCTCTCTCTCTCTCTGGAAGAGTGGTCTTTCACGGTGGAATTGACCTATGAACTAGATAACAAAAGTAACCAGGGATTGTAAGATGCTGATAATGGCCTTGACTGATCCTCTCTGGCCTTGTCTGTTTGAAGGTTGTCTCATAAATCAGGTGAATTGTGATCCTGGTCTTTGAATGACCCTCTCTGACTTCGGCTGTTCTAGCCTTGACCTCCATTCACCCGTGAATGAATATTTAATGAAGGATGTCTCATTAGCATTATTCCTTTGAAGTGTTTTCCATCTGCTACTTAATTCTAAAGATCAAATTCTATTCCAGGACTAGATCATTCATAAACTCAAGAGGATAATTGCATTGCAGCCGGTGTATAAATCATACCAATAACATTATCTATTGTTATTATCATCAATATCTATTTGAATATAAATAATATCAATATTGCTGCAAACATGTATTGTAAGAAGTGAAAACACAAAAATGACCCCCATTAGTGGAAGCACCTTCCGAGTTAACCCATGTGAGGTGTTTGCATTGACTTAGTAAAGGGGCGCTGGGTTCCTCTGCTACAGGGAAAGGGGCGTTTGTTTACAATGCTGGGATGGAGGTTCGTCTCTTAAGAGAAGGACTCTTGATTAATGTTTGCATTGAAGTGAGTCTCTTTCAGCTTTTCCCAACCCTGCAAACTCCCTCAATGCCGGAGTAGATTAAAACAGAGAAGACTCAGTTATGTACCTTCTCTCTCTGGTCCATGATAGGGAATATGATAGGTGTTCATTTTAAGTAAAAAGTGAAAAAAATATAAAAAAGGCTAACATCTGACGCATTCCTTTCATAAAACATCGAAGCCAAAACTTCTTCCGCGAAAGAAACTAATTCTAGAAAACTTTCTTGGCAAAGAAGAGAATCAAAGAAACCTGAAGCTGAAATCTAATCTCAAAGAGTAAATTTTATTCTTTAGTTTACAAAGGATTAATCTGAAATACTTTTATTTCAAGCCAGCATCTGAACTGATGGGGAATTTAATCCCCTCTTTGTTGCCCAGGTTAAGGGACCACAAGAGGGAGGTGAAAAGACAAAGACCTGCCTTGTAAAGGTAAACTAGATTAAGAAAAAAGGATAAAAAAGGAATAAAATCAAGCAGTATTTTTTAAAGATATTTTGCAAACAATTCAAGTCTTAAAAAGTACAAAAAAAATAGAATAGATTTTGCAAACTTTATTCAATCAATTACTTAAGTAACAGGTGGTCACAGAATTACATCTCTTATCAGTCTACCTTTTTCTATAATCAATATTGTATCTCTTTCCAATACTTCCTCCATTGCAAGAGATATAGATAATGATTGGGATGATAAGGAATTACATTCTTATACTTTCATATCATATATATTGTTCCAAAGCTCTATTCAATAGGATAACCACGAATACACCCTTCTATCTCTCTCTCTCTCTCTCTCTCTCTCTCTCTCTCGTTCACCTAATGTCCCTCGGTACCGAGTTCCGAGTCCTCGGGTATAATGCAATAGCCCCGAGACTCTACGCTCTTTGCATTTTCCTCTTCCCGGAGGAGAAACAGAATTTTGTCGTCATATTTTTTAGTTATTTCGGGTCTAAGTTAAAATATCTCTTGTTAGGGAGGCAAGATTTGCGTAAGTGGTCCAGTTGTTGTTGTTGTTTTTGTTGTTGTTGTTGTTGTTGTTGTTGTTGTTGTTGTTCTTCTTCTTCTTCTCCTTCTTTGTGATAACAGATTTCTTCTTTCATTTTAGGGATGTCTTAGATTAGCTCTTCCTTCTGCTCATGAGAAGACTGGCCATGTTTTATCAAATGTTTCTTGGACTTTATAATGTGATTCTTTCAGTGCATCTATCAATGAACACTGGCTTCTTGAATTAAAGATGTTAAACGTGTGGTTTAAAAGAATTTGTAAGATACATCATCACTGTTTTATATATATATAAATATATATATATATATATATATATATATATATATATATATATATATATATATATATATATATATATATATATATATATATATATATATATATATATATATATATATATATACATATATGTATATATATACATATACATATATGTATATATATATATATATATATATATATATATATATATATATATATATATATATATATATATATAGTTTCAAGATAAATGAACAAAAAGATTTATAGATAAATCTTGAAATCTATCGATAAGTTATTGTCAAAATTTTACTTCTGTAAATTAAAAAGCAAAAGAGGATTTGCTTGTTTCCAAACAACTTCTAATTCCAGCATCATTCAAATTCTACTTCTTTATTTTCCCTCCTTATCTCCTCATCTTGTGTCCTTATCAGTTGAATTTCCCGAGGAATTTCGTTAACTATTTCCCAAACGTTGGTTTATCTCAGAAGGATTTTCCCTTTGATGATAAGACGAAATCCCCCAACGTTCCAAAACGTTTCATTCCAAACTTGTAACTGTAATTAAATTTCCTCTGATTATTTTGAATATTCATATTCTGTCTGATGAACTCCTACTTTCCTTAGTTAAATAACAATTAGTTTATATTATTTTAATTTTGACTTGCTTTGTAATAAGGGAATTTAAAAAGGAAAAGTAATACTGAATACAGTTGATACAAGCATTGCTGCAGTGTTTGCTCAAACCTGCAACATTTCTAATCATCAGAAACATTTATTTGACTGATGGGAACCTCCAAACGTTTAGCTTTGTCAAACCCAGTGACAAAAACTTCATGTTCTACTGACTCAAATATAAACAAAAATACTGAACGTTCCGTGTGGCTCTTTTCGAGAAGGTTCCAAACCCCCTCGGGATTAGAAACAAATATGACCTTTGGGAGAAACACGACCTTTGACCTATTTTCCCAGCAGAGTTTGCATCAACATTTGATCTCGAAGGTAAACAGGTCGAAAGGGTTGATTACGTTGGACCAAAGATGAGATAACAGTGTAACGAACTGACAGCCACCAGCGAACTTTGCTGAGTAAATATCGGCTAAAACGAACAACCACTTCCGGTTTTGGTACAAGAAGAAGAGATATCGTTTGTCGTTGTTGTTGTTTGCCTGGCCTTTCTGGCAAGCACAGGCTCTTGCTATTCTGCAGTGCGTAACCAGAGATAACGCTCCACGGTGCCATTACAATCCTCTCCCCAGGTTTCAGTTTACTGGGCCTTCTACATGGAATCTCTCTCTCTCTCTCTCTCTCTCTCTCTCTCTCTCTCTCTCTCTCTCTCTCTCTCTCCGGCGTCAATGACCTTAGATGTCAGGATGCCTGAAAACTTTAAATCAATCTCTCTCTCTCTCTCTCTCTCTCTCTCTCTCTCTCTCTCTCTCTCTCTCTCTCTCTCTCTCTTTAATCTCAACCTACACACTCAAGGCCTTTCAGACATCCTAACCTAACTTTGCTTGCTTTTGACATCTTTACTTATTAGACAAAGAAATATAATTCCTAATTGATTTACTTTTTGCTCAGAAGTCAAACTTCCCCCAAAAAGAAAGGTAGTGCTGTTAGTGCACTTCATGGGGTGTACTGTAAGCATTAATTAATGATCATTTCAACATACCTTTACCTTAATAGTCAGTTTCTCTTTTTCGACTTATTTAACTTTTACTTCGCAATCCAATTATGGAGTTCTCCCAGAAACAGAAGGGAGTTGAATGGACTCCCCGGCCTCATCACCTGTGTAAATAACCCTAATTCATATAAACAATCAAATCCTATTCATCATAGGCCAGAAATTGTTCTCACTCGAACATCCTACCTCTCTACAGAAGCCCAACCTTTGTTCTTAGTCAATTAACACAACCCAATAAGGAATGGTCGGGGAGAGAGAGAGAGAGAGAGAGAGAGAGAGAGAGAGAGAGAGAGAGAGAGAATCCATGACACTGCTGAACAATCAAGTGTTGATCTTAGTAATTCACTCCGGTAGCAGTTAATTGAGTAACTAGACGAACTTCAAAACCTTTGCCAGGGATTATAAATGTTCTGGAAGTACTTGCTGTTTGTTTGTACCTTCATGTTTGTGTCTACATAAATTAACAGGATGATTAAAACGTCTACCATTCAGATATAAATATAAAATCAAGAGTTCAGTATAAATATATAAATGTTGGAATATTAGATCTGCATTATACCTAATCAGAACAGGATTGGATTAAAACTTTTACCAAATAATTAATGATTTTATTAAAAATACTTTTCAGATTAGTTTTAATCATTTATTCCTAATTTTGAATTAAATTTTATACACTCAATCAAACGAACATACAAACACGCATAGACACACACACATCATTATCAACCGTTACTAGTCCACTGCAGGACAGAGGCCTCAGACATGTCCTTCAACTTGCGTCTGGTTATGGTCTTTCTAAGTCAGTCCACACTTGCAAATTTTCTTAGCTCGGCAATGCATCCTCTTCTCTTCCTTCCCCTGTGTCTTTTGCAATCTCTAGGGACACACCCACATGTATATATATATATATATATATATATATATATATATATATATATATATATATATATATATATATATATATATATATGTGTGTGTGTGTGTGTGTTTGTGCACATGCCCTCTTTTGTGTGTGAACATAGAGCAACAGCTCATAATGTAAGGATGGTCATTGAATCTGGAGTGTCTGCATATGAGAGAGAGAGAGAGAGAGAGAGAGAGAGAGAGAGAGAGAGAGAGAGAGAGAGAGAGAGAGAGAGAGTTAATGCTCCCTCCTTATCATAATTGTTCTGAGGAGACTCTTCATGTTGCTTACTCTTCACGAAGATCCGTAGTAATTAGGAGAGCCGTCCTAAAGGTAACATCAACATTGCTCAGGTTTATCTCCGACGAATTCTCAATGATGCCCCACCTACAGACCACTCCCCCCTCCCTTTCCCTCTCACTTCGTTCTTGACTCCCATATTTGTTCACTTGTGAACCACTTCACAGTTTGTCCATTTCTCCAAAATTCCTTTATCATCCAAAACTGCTCCAATTCCTCCATCCAGAGGTCGTGCTAAAAGAGGCTTTGTCGACATCAAGTAGAATTTAGATCTGGATCAAAATACACAAATGCATTATACAATTGACATTGATGTCATTTGATATACGGTTATTTCTATGGGACTTTAACTTCATGTTTAATGTACTAATAAACATCTATGGTTGTGATACCATAGAGTCAAGACTCAGGGACGAGATTTCAAAGTATTTCAGCATAAGGGGAAAGGATAAAGGTCAGAGGATTTGAAGAATAAATGAAGTGTGGGAGGTTTCCTAAAGAAGATAGGACGATGAGAAAAGTAAAAGTAGGTGCCAGGGTGAGATGGACTGGAAATCATTCATAGTAGAAACAGATCGAGACAATGTAATGGAAAAGGAAGACTCAACACTCAAGTATAGGCTTGCCAGGTCACGTAATCATTCGCTCACCAACATGATTATGCATTAAAGTGATTAATAGAGTATTTATTAACATTTGTCATGAGATATCAATTTTCCCTATTCTATCTTGCATAAGCATAAGCTTAATCCCAATTAGTCCACGACGTCCACTGTTTCATAGAACTGTCTGGAATATGTGCACTAAAACCAAAAACTTTTTACATGCTGTCTTCATCTCTTCAGTGGAGAAGGAAGAAGAAGAAAACGAAGAATAATAAGATGATGAACAGCATCCAGGTATAGGATAGATATCCCCTTCAGAGGGAAACGATCTTTTTGGGAACTTCAAAGAAAACCAAATTCATTGATCCAAAGTTTAAACTGTCTCCCAGAGTGGAACTTTCTCCTGCAGGATATTGGCGTCTTTTGGAGTCATCATCATCTCCTCTTACCCAATGCCTATCTAACTAAGGCAAGTGACCCCTGCCATTCCATACTAATACTAGTAAGATCAACCGCCAGGCATCAGGAGTAGAAGCCGAAGAGACCGTTTGTCCATCGCCTTGAACCCATCCGTTACCCTGCTGCCAGTGACTTCTTGAAGATTTTAGGGGGGCATTTCCTCCACACCTAAAGCTTTCATTACTGCCATAAGTTGCTCATCTGCTTATACGAGTCTAACCGTTGGCAAACATGGATTGCTAAGATATACCGCCTGGAGTACAAAGGGGAAATGAAAATTTGGACAACTAAGGCTTAGTTTTAATGTCTGTGAAAGAACGCTTCAATGGTTGGCTGTTTGGTGTCATAATCTATGGAGATTAATAGTTTGAACATTTTGAAACAAATTCTAGTGGGCAAACGTAAACAAGTGTAGTGACTGTTGTGGTGTTCTTCCTTTTTGTCAATAACATTATCTGCTCGACATTATTTGATGATCGTAAACGCGAAGGACAAATCTAAAGAAATTTGCATAAACAGTAACTGTATCTTGCACTTATTTGTTGCCCTTAAGTTCACCTTCTCAGAGAGGACAGAAGCTAGTGTTAAGATCCCCTTTAAATTCAGTCACAGATCTATTTTCTATGCATTTGAAAATCATAAGATTAGTCGTTTTATTCAATCCTTGTTATTTGGACCTTCTGAAAGAGGAAAGAAACTAGATTCATGATCCCCTTATAATTCAACCATAGAACTGTTTTCTGTCGTCTTGAAAACCTTATGATTAATAGTTTTGACTCATCGTCATTTTTATGCCCCTTTTCTGGTTCCTCGTTTTCTCAAACATTTTGTTGATTGGGATTGTTCACTGCGTCACTTGGCAAGGAAACCAACGAAAGGATCAGTGGGACAAGAGAATGCTAATCACACTCGGTGATCAGATGGTGTTAAGTGTTAGTAAATCGCAAAGGAAAGAAATTTCTCGTTCAAGGAAACTGAGAACCTTAAAACCTATTAATTATTTGTTAAATCTAACACTTTTTATCAGAAGGTGGATAGTCAGTATTTGACCACTTTTTAAGGGGCACATTATAAATTCCCAAAAGAAAACTTCCAAACGAAGGGAAAATTTACGAAAAGAAAAGTTGGCTATTTTACAAAGTTTCTCAGAAAATTCTCCACATCAGCGAACTTAAATGTTATTAGGCTATTATGAAAATAATAGGGTAACAATCTCCCCCTAAATAAGCGTCCCTCAGCCAGACCCCTAACCCCCCTCCCCTTAGTTCCTCGTTTAGATTTAGTAGACAAGTTCCCGCCTTCCCTGAAGACTATTTCTTCCCGCAAAATAAAATGTTCCTCAACGCTGGATTCGTTTTGTAAACAAAGGCGGAAGGTGAATGTTTGGGAGACTAAGGAACCGAGATAAAAAGGTTCTCTGAAGTTTATTAACCCAATATAAGATTACAAGAGAGAGAGAGAGATGTATATGTAAAAGAAACGATTTGGAATACCAGAATAAGAAACTTGACCTTTTGGAAAATGTAATTTTCCACGTTTGAATTTATGAATAAGAGGAAAATTAATTTCCTTGATGGATGGAATGTCCAGTAGGTGGCGTGTCAGTAAGTTTGCTCGGTTGGTCTTAGGTGGTGAACAAGTCATTCAACTTCGGACGTTGGACTGAACGAACAAGCGTTTATAACACCGGTTATTATATATACAAAGGCGTGGCAAATCTTTTACACGGCTTAAAATGGCAAGCAATGGTGATAGTGACTCTGGTATTCAAGTTCAATTGAATACCATTTTGGCAGAACTTTCGAACTTAAAAAGAGATGTGCAAAGCAATTCATTAACCGTTGCCACTGAAGTGAAGAAATTAAAAACCGAAAAGGACTTGTCATGGAGATTTCTTGGAAACAAACACCAATATGAGTTTAACAGTGAACTTGAAGATGCAATTAACCAGTGCCTTTGGGGCGTAGAAAACGGAAAATTGGACTATGTGAAAGAACAGCTTGAGGAAGTTAAGAGACAAAGTACATAAAAGGAATAAACTTGTTAGAATTGCCGATACATCAGCAGGCGGATGGGAAACTGTCAGGCAGTATGAAACAAATCCGGTTGCGTCCGACAGCGAGGATGAATCTAGAATAAACAAGGCTGAGAGCAGTTATCCTCGAGGCGGTTCTCGGCGGTCGTTTGACTCTACTGCCAGAAATATTCATTGGGGTTCAGGCGTTTCCGGTCACAAACCATATGGATCCGATCCGGTTGGAAGAGGCAGATTTTTTCGTGGTCAAACCAGCACCAATAGTTTCAACACCAGAAGTTCCGGCTTCGTCGCTCCAGGACCCTGTTTTGCTTGCGGGGAGTTCTCACACTTCCGGCGGAATTGTCCCTATTCCAGAGGTGCAACCCTTTTCGGAGCAGCCAGTGCCGGCGGGGAGCAGGCAACTGGTGGGCCAGCAAGGAAGTAAACCGGAGGTGTCACCAGACTTGTTAGAAGATGAGTATTTTGACTATAATAGATTTACCCATGATTTTTATGAATATGAGCAGGGACAGAAAAGTATAATAGTTAGGGGTAGGTTAAAGAAACATATTCAATTTTGGAGGTCAATTGGCTCGAGTGATTTTGTACTTGACGTAATAGAAAAAGGCTAAAGTTACCTTTGTATTCGATACCTTCGAGAACATTTTGTAAAAACAATAAATCTGCTTTGTTAGAATTTGATTTTGTAAATCCGTTGACTGTTTCCATTCAAAATTCTAAACGTAAAAGACTTATTCTTGATTTAAGAGAAGTGATTAAGCATTTGTGGAAACAACCTGTAAAATATGAAGATATTAGAATTGCATTATCATTATTTAAAAGTAAGGGTTATCAAATTAAGTTTGATTTGACCAGCGCTTATCATTTTGTTGACATCTATGAGCCTCACACAGAATACCTTGGGAAAGACTAATTTTTACAAGTTTAATGTTCTCCCTTTCGGAATTTCAAGCGCCTGCTATATGTTTACAAAGTTGACAAGACCGCTGCTGAAGAAATGGCGCGGTGAGAGAAAGTTTGTCACCATGTTCTTAGATGATGGATACGGTTGTTCGCAATCTCTTGATGGCGCAATTAAACTTAGCCAGCATATAAAAAATGATTTGTTGTCATCGGGATTTATCCCGAATGCAACAAAATGTATCTGGTCACCCACTCAGGTTCTGGAGTTTTTAGGTGTGATGCTTGATTCCGGAAACAGTTCCATATTTATCCCTGATCGATGATTACTTAAGTGCATCAATACGATTTCAGAAATATTGAATAGTATTAAAGTACACAGGTACGTTCATGTTAAGAAAGTAGCGAGCTGTATTGGTCAAATTATCTCAATGAGTGTTGTCATAGGAAAAGTTTCTCAAATAATGACCCGGAATTTAAGTATTGACGTACTCGCTGCTAGTCACTGGGATCAGTATATAAAAATTTCTGATGAAAGTAAGAGACAACTAGAATTTTGGCAAATATCTCTGTTGGAACTGAATATAAAACATACCAATGTGTCTTTTCAATGCTCAAAAATTGTGTATTCTGACGCTAGTAGTACAGGGTTTGCTGGCTATGCAGTCAGTGCGAAAACCGGTATTTCATATGGTAGATGGTCCATTGAAGAAAGTCTTAAGTCTTCGACATGGCGAGAATTGGTAGCTGTTTATCGTGTTTTACAGTCGTTAGGTCATATTCTGACTGGTCAGAGGGTGAAATGGTTTACTGACAATCAAGGGGTTGAAGCGATCGTATCGAAAGGTTCTATGAAGGTGGAATTGCAAGGTATAGCTATTGATATTTTTCGATTTTGTATTGCAAAGTCTATTTTGTTGGAAATGGAATGGATTCCTAGAACAATGAATGAAAAAGCAGATTATCTGTCAAAGATTATAGACATTGATGACTGGGGTATCTCATTTGAAATATTTGATATGATTCAGGCTAGATTTGGAAATACACATATTGATTGGTTCGCTTCCGAACATAATGCAAAACTGAATTCGTATTATTCAAGATATTGGAGTCCCACGTGTAACGGTATAGACGCTTTTTCAGAACAATGGGGAGAAAAAGTTCGGATTATTTGTTCCCCCAATCACTGTCATTACACAGGTTATCAAGAAAATGGCCTTTGACAAAGCTGCTGGTGTTCTTGTTGTGCCTTGCTGGAAATCAGCTTTGTTTTGGCCATTTCTTTGTCCAACAGGGTCATTTATACCAGAGGTAGTTGATTGGTTCGATTTACCAATTAACAGAGAGAATTATGTGTCTAGTAGGAGTGGAAAAGGTATGTTTGGAAATATTGATTTGAATTTCCGTATGTTGGCACTGAAAGTTGATTTTTCTTCAATAAGTTAGTCATTATTATATTTGCGGCGAATGTGAGGCTACGTCCCTCGTACGGGACTACTTGTATAAAAGTTAAACTGTCTAATTTTTGGTTTTATGAAAATTGACAAACTCGATACTGCATTCAAAACATAACTTTAAAGACGGAGATGCAAAATAGTCAGTGGTATTTGAAGCACACGCAGTATTGCGTAGGTGCAATAATATTTCAGAAATTATAATATAAATAAAAGCAGTATTGCCGTGTTTGGAAGCGCAAGCAGTATTGCGGGAGCGCAGTTTTATTTATTAAAAAAAAAAAAATAAAATAAAAAAGGATTATATAAATAAAAGCAGTATTGCCGTGCTTGGAAGCGCAAGCAGCATTGCGGAGGCGCTGTTATAACAGAGGCAGTATTGCCGTGCTTGAAGCCGCAAGCAGTATTGCGGAGGCGCAGTTATAACAAGGCAGTATTGCCGTACTTGAGGTTGAGAGCGCAAGCAGTATTGCGGAGGCGCAGTTATATAAAGGCAGTATTGCCGTGTTTGAAAGCGCAAGCAGTATTGCGGAGGCGCAGTTATAACAATGGTAGTATTGCCGTGTTTGAAAGCACAAGCAGTATTGCGGAAGTGCAGGTATATTTGAATTGGTCTTTGAAAGTTTAAATGTATTATATTGAAGTTATGTCCAATTTCAGATTTATTAATCATCGACTTTACGTGTGTTTTTTCAGATCCATAAGACCAAAATTGATCAGCTCCCAGAAGTGATGGCGGGAAAAGTGCACCTACTTCCGGATTTGTTGAAGAAATCAAGGGCAGATTCTACCAGTTCAAAATATCATGGAGCGTTTGTGCGCTTTCAGAAGTGGGTATCATGCAACAGCTTGGGAAGTGGAGACGCTTTACCCGCCAAATCTTTCATAGTAGCGATATATTTGGCTTCTTTAATTCAGTCTGTAAATTCACCTAGTCCAGTTATTGCTGCTTTCTATGCAATAAAATGGTACCATGACATTAACGGTCTATATTCTCCAACGAATTCAAAGTTAGTTGAAAATCTTTTAGAAGCGGCCAAAAGAGTTTTGGGGAAACCAGTCGTTAAAAAAGAATCGATCACTGTTGATATCATTACATCTTTGTACAACAGACTATACGAATACAATAATATAAAAAATCAGAGAACAATTTGTGCATTTTTAATAGGCTTTTCTGGATTTTTGAGAAGTCGTGAAATGTTAAATATTAAGATATCTAACATTGTATTTCATACTACTTATATGGCCATTTTTATGGAAGACAGCAAGACTGACATATATAGAGATGGTTCTTGGATAATGATTGCAAAAACAGGTACAAATATTTGTCCTGTAGTTAACACTGTGAAATTAATAAAATGGGGAAACTTGAATGGTGATGATTACTTATTTTGTAATTTAAGTGCTACAAAAACTGGACATAAGGTGAGAAATGTGAACAAAATGATGTCCTACACAAATCTTCGTGACATATTCATAAATGCATTGAAGCCTCATGTGTCAGATGTGAAAAAGTATTGTGTTCATTCTTTAAGATCTGGGGGAGCCACCGCAGCAGCTAACAACGGTGTCAAAGATCGTATGTTTAAACGACATGGTCGTTGGGCTAGCGAAACCGCAAAAGACGGTTATGTGAAAGATAGTATCGATGAAATGTTAAAAGTATCTCTAAGTCTTGGCTTGTAGAAGTATTGTATTTGTTCATTATATTGCTGATCCAAACATGTTTAAGATTTATTCATTACAAACGAAGGCCCCCGTTCTTTATATTCAGCAACGTCCGAGTGCTATACGAACAGTCGTATCCAAATTCAACAAATTAAATTTGATTTGACTTGGTTTTATTTGTCCGTCCATACTGAGACATGGAGTAAATACAGGAATGTTAGACGAACAAGAACGAGTGGTGCAGAAAACTGCAGAAGTTTGCTGCTGATGGCGAAGAAAGAAACAGAATAAGAGGATATTCTCTTGTTTAACTATGCATTACATGCATGAAAGGCATGTCAGAGAGAGAGAGAGAGAGAGAGAGAGAGAGAGAGAGAGATTTCAACAAAATGGTAATATTATTTCTCCTTTTTCCTAAAATGAGCAAATCTGAAGATATAAGTGACTTGATAATTATTCCAATTTATTTTACCTATTTTATAAATTCCTTACAAGATGATCAACAAATAGATAACATAAAGTTAGCTGTTCTCCAATTACACACGGGGGTCCTTTTAACTCAATCAATAGGGGCAAGTATCTCTTAAGAAAAGGTGAAGAAGAAACGGAATTAAGACCTTTTTTACATCTCTAAGTAAGAGGAAAGAAGTGTGTCCTCTTCAAGTAAGAGTACAAAGTTTTAGCTTATGTAATTAAGAGGATAATGTTCTTACTTCTTATGAGAGATTGTCATAATCTTATCTCCTTGAGTGAAAGTCGTGAACTCTTTCCTCTGTAACAGAGGTTGTAAAATTCTTACCATTGTAAGACAACTGTTGTGATCAGACGATTTCCAGCTGATGGGATTAAAGTTTTGTTAAGTAATGGGTGTGGAGACTTGTCAGCTGATAGGTTTAGAGGTTTGCCAGGCTAATGGGATTATAAGTTTGTCAGATGAGAGGTTTAGAGGTGAACCAGGTGATATGATAAGAAGTTTGCCTTCTGATGGGATTAGGTATCTGATTTGGGGTTTACCAGCAAATGGGTTCGGAGGTTCGTCAGCAGATGGAATTCGTGGTTTACCAGCTTATGGGTAAAATGTTTGCCATCTGATGGGCTTGCAACTTTACCAGCTAATGGCATTAGAGATTTTCCAGCTGATATGATCAGAAGTTTGTCAGCTGATGGGTTTATAGGAATGACACTTGATGAGATTAGAGCCTTGTCAGCTGATCAAATTAGAGGTTTGTCAATTGAGGAAACTAAAAGTGAGCTGATGGGATTAAACATTTACCAGTTTAAGGTATCAGAACCCCGTCTGCTTATGGGTTTAGAACCCTGCCAGCTCAAGGTTTTAGAAGTTTATCAGTTAATGGATGCAATAAAAAAACTAAGTTATTTAGACTAATGTTTGTATGAACATTTCAAGTCTTTCAATGCTGGATCAATTGATTTTAGATAACAACACTCAGCGTTTTTTATATAAATTAGTCGAATACACCAAATGTTTAGTCCACACAGCCTTTTTCTAACTCTGCCCTTCTTATCTCAGACTCTCGTGTCCTTACAGCTGAACATCCTGACGAATTTAGTGAACTATTTCCCTTCGATGTCCCGACGAAATCCCACAACGTTTCATCCCAAACTTATAATTGAATTTCCTCTCTGATCAACAGTTTCTGATATACCAATTAATTTGAGATTTTGTTTAAATGAATTAGTAGATAAGAAATTCGATTGATGGATATTATCATGAGGTATAGATTGTGTGATGCCAGTATTATTTTTGTGTCTAGATACAATTACTATATCTACAATCAAAAGGAAATTCATCACTCTCTCTCTCTCTCTCTCTCTCTCTCTCTCTCTCTCTCTCTCTCTCTCTCTCTCTCTCTCTCTCTCTCTCTCTCTCATATACATATATATAATATATATATAAATATATTTATATATATACGTATTTACACATATATTTATATACATATATTTAGATAAATAGATAGATAGATAGTTAGATAGATAGTTAGATAGATAGATAGGTATACACTTCTTTTACTTTATAATTTTATGATTTATATATTAGAAGGAATTTGGAATCTTATCACGAAAGACATTAGCTAAAGATATTTCACACATAAATAAAGTCTCCAAAGTTTTAATTCCTATGGAATACTTATTGAGAACACAACATCATCAGGCAATAATCGTAGCTATTTAGCATCATCCAGTTTAACCTCCACAAAAAGGAAAATACACCAAAACATAATTGAAAACATTAACATTTTCGTCTGACCTGTTTCGAAAAAGGCAATGACCCGCCCCTCCTCCCCTAACCCCCTCGGAATGAGAATCAAATATGAGCATTGAAAGAAACGTGACCTTAGACATATTTTCCCAGTTGTGTTTGCATCAGTGTTTGACCTCGAAGGCAAACAGGTCAAAAGGGTTGATTCAGTTGGACCAAAGACGAGATAAGGCTATAACGAATCGACAGCCGCCATCGAACTTTGCTCACCAAATACAACGAACAACCACTTCCCCTTTGGACACAAGAAGGAGAGATAAGCTCTCCGGAACTATTGTAATCCTTGCTCGCAACCAGGTCTCGATTTCTTTGCCTTCCGCAGGGACAATAATTGTTTACTATTATCAAAGCCCATGTTCCACATAAGATGGGGAAATCTAAAACCAGCTATTTACTATCATAAGAAAGTTTAAATGCTGTTTTTCGTTCCTTCTCTAAATATTTTAACGGGCGAGAATTCTCAGTCCCCAGACGAGAGGAAGTAAAACTTACTCATTTTCCATTATAAGTGTTTGATTACCCATGAGAGAGAGAGAGAGAGAGAGAGAGAGAGAGAGAGAGAGAGAGATTCCCCTCTGAAGAGAATGAATTTTCTGTTTCCCTGACCACAGACAGAAATGATGCCAATTCCAGTCACAGGTCTGATACATCTTTAGAACATCTTCATCCATTTGGAAAAAGGGCCTTTGTCTTTGAGCCTCTGCCTCTCCTTCCCGATACCTTTGTTCACTTAGTTCTTCCTATTCCTTGACTGCAGTGCTCCCCTTTTAATCACTTCCTCTTCCTGTTATAACTGAATATTTTCTGCCTTGAATAGACCATTTATCTATCTATCTATCTATCACATTGTTTCTTTTTCTTTCTATCTATCTACTTATTCAATTCTTAATAACTCTACTACTGAGGCTTTTCTCATTGTGAAGTCAATAGAACTTCGTCTTCAAAATATCCATTTTTATATTTAATAAAATAACAATCAAAACTAACAAATGACCTGCACAAATATTTGATCTAAGATTAATTCAATAATAATGAATAACGATGCAAAGGAAGGAAAAACAGTAATTTAATTTCATCATACTTTTACTAACTTTATTGTTTTTTTTTCTCTCTGATGTGACCTTATTTCATCCCAAAAAGTATAAAAAAAAAAATATTAAAATAAATTGTTAATTTTCAATGAATATTAGTTCAGATAATAAGATGATAAGATTTGAATCCGAAATAAAAGTAAAGAAGTTCCCCCCCCCAAAAAAAAAGAGACTCCAATAGACAAGCAGAGGCAAAAAATAAACAATATTTTGCAATGAAATAAACGTAAACTTTTTCTGACTAAAATTATTACCCAAAAACTATTTGTTGAGAAATAGTATTGTGACTAATTACAATAGGGAATAAAATGTAAATTATTCTCTCAAAACATGCAAATATATACATACCGTCACACCCACAGCCACAAAAACACACACAAATATATATATATGCAAAAAAGTATGAACAAAACATAAAATATCTCGATAGCCAAGTAATGAACATGGACGTCTGTTCATATTTTGGTTGAATAAAACAAAAAAGTAATGGATTGTTCCACCGACAGAACTCGACACAAACATGATATCCTTATCACTAAATAATGTGTGAGGTGCCGAGGTGCCAGTAGGTGATAACTCAGAGACCAGGTGAATACAACTAACCTTTATTAAACAGACATCGAGCTTTGATACTAGGACTTGCGAGCAAGAACGTCACAAAAATTCAAATAGAATTAAACATGAACTATCAGGTTTATACAGGTTGGATTATTAAGAGTACAGGGAAGAGCGAGTGATTAGATAAAAAACAAGAGCGCGTATGAAACACGTTTGGTACAACAACATCCAATTCCTGTATTATTCGAATCCTACTTTTGATTCCCTCTCCTAATCTTATCTTCTTATCTCGTGTTCTTATCAGCTCAATCCTGAGGAATTTAGTTAACTCTTTCCCAAACGTTGGTTTATCTCGGAAGGATTTTCCCTTTGATGTTCTGACGAAATCCCCCTACGTTCTAAAACGTTTCATTCCAAACTTAGAATTGAATTTCCTTGTGTATCACAGAGTATCAAATCAGTCCATGAAATTTCCCAGTGACTTTGACTAATCGGTCTGAAATATATAGAAATAAAGAGAGAGGCAGAGAACGAAAAACAAAGAGTGATTGAGGACAAAAGATATTTCAGAAATTGGATGAATATTACGTCTGTTTAATCAAGAATGACAAACTGTCACATATGTTTCAAAAACAAAGATACTACATTTATTGATAGAATATTTTATCTTTTTATTTAACGATGAAAATGATTGGAAAGAGGTTTTAAAAAGGATTACTTACTTTTTTAGCTGTGAACAATTAATCCCTTTTAACAGAAAATAAATAGTGCAAAAGAACAGATCTCTCTCTCTCTCTCTCTCTCTCTCTCTCTCTCTCTCTCTCTCTCTCTGGAAGAGTGGTCTCTTTCACGGTGGAATTGACCTATGAATTAGATAACAAAAGTAACGAGGAATTGTTAGATGCTGATAATGCCCTTGACTGATCCTCTCTGGCCTTGTCTGTTTGAAGGTTGTCTCATAAATCAGGTGAATTATGATCCTGGTCTTTGAATGACCCTCTCTGACTTCGGCTGTTCTAGCCTTGACCTCCATTCACCCGTGAATGAATAATTAATGAAGGATGTTTCATTAACATTATTCATTTGAAGTGTCTTCCATCTGCTACTTAATTCTAAAGATCAAATTCTATTCCTGGACTAGATCATTCATTAACTCAAGAGGATAATTGCATTGCAGCCGGTGTATAAATCATACCAATAACATTATCTATTGTTATTATTATCAATATCAATCTGAATGTAAATAATAATATCAATATTGCTACTAACATGTATTGTAAGAAGTGAAAACACAAAAATGACCCCCATTAGTGGAAGCACCTTCCGAGTTAACCCATGTTAGGTGTTTGCATTGACTTAGTAAAGGGGGGCTGGGTTCCTCTGCTACAGGGAAAGGGGCGTTTGTTTACAACGCTAGGATGGAGGTTCGTCTCTTAAGAGAAGGACTCTTCATTAATGTTTGCATTGAAGTGAGTCTCTTTCAGCTTTTCCCAACCCTGCGAACTCCCTCAATGCCAGAGTATATTGAAACAGAGGAGATTCAGTTATGTACCTTCTCTCCCTGGGCTATCATAGGGAATATGATACATGTTAATTTTAGGAAAAAAGAGAAAATTACAAAAAGAGAGTAATATTAGACGCATTTCTTTCATGATACATCGAAGCCAGAACTTCCTCCACGAAAGAAAGTAATTCTAAAACAATTTCAAAGAAACCTGAAGTTGATATCTAATCTCAAAGATAAAAAGAGACTTTGTTTGTCAAGACATCGTCTGAACTGATGAGGAATTTAATCCCCTCTTTGTTGCCCATGTTAAAGGAACACAAGAAGGGGAAGGGGAAAGGGGGGGGGGGGGAGAGGGAGGTTAAGGAAGACGACTTGCCTTGTAAAGCTAAACTAGATTAACAAAAGATTAAAAAAAAAGGAATGAAATCAAGCAGTATTTTTGAAAGACTTTTTGCAAACAATTTGTCAAAAAAGTGCAAAAAAATTATATAGAATTCGCAAACTTTATTCAATCAGTTACTTAGGTAACAGGTATAATGCAAAAGCCCCGAGACTCCACGCTCTGCATTTTGTCTTTCTCCTTTAGAGATATTTTGGGTCTATGCTAAAACGTCTCTTGTTAGGGAGACGAGATTTTGCGTTGGTGTTCCAGTCGTTGTTGTTCTTGTTGTTGTTCTTGTTCTTCTTGTTCTTCTTCTTCTTCTTCTTCTTCTTCTTCTTCTTCTTCTTCTTCTTCTTCTTCTTCTTCTTTTTCTTCTTCTTCTTCTTTCTAATAGCAGAATTCTTCTTCCATTTTAGAGATATTTTAGTTTAGATCTTCCTTCTGCTCATGAGAAGACTGGCCATGTTTTAGAAAATGTTCACAGAAAACAGTTTTAGTTAATATTTTTTCCTTGGAATTCATAATGTGAATCTTTCAATGCATCTATCTTTGAACACTGGCTTCTTGAATTAAAAAGGAACTTCTGTGTTGTTTGGAAGAATTTGTAGGATACACCATCATTAATGTTACATATATATATTATATATATATATATATATATATATATATATATATATATATATATATATATATATGTACACATATATATATATATATATATATATATATATATATATATATATATATATGTACTCATAATATATATATCAATATATATCTAAATAAGGTATATCTTATAGATAAATCATTAAATATACGATTGACAAACAACTTCTAATTCCATCATCATCATCATTCGAATTATACTTCGTCATTTTTCCCTCCTTATCTTCTCATCTTGTGTCCTTATCATTCAAATTTCCTGACGAGTTTCGTTAACTATTTCTCAAACACTGGCTCATCTTGGATTGATTTTCCCTTTGATGTTCCAACGAAATCCCCCAACGTTCCAAAACGTTTCATTCCAAACTTGTCATTGAATTTCCTTTTCGATTTCATTTACAGGTAATTTCAAATATAGATATCTTTCTTTACATTGACTTAGTAAAGGGGCGCTGGGTTCCTCTGCTACAGAGAAAAGGGCGTTTGTTTACAACGTTTGCCTTGAAGTGAGTCTTTCTGAATGCCAGAGTAGGCGTCGTCGAGTTTCCCAGAATAGGAAACAACAAGAATAATTGATTTGGTTTCGAACTTCCGCGAGAGAAATATATTTATTTTTTCTGGAAATTTTATTCGCAAATTGTTTTCTCGATTAAATAACTGGTTTTTAATATGTAGAGAGCTTCTTTACTTCGATTTGAAGACTAAACTGTGATTAATAATAATGACAATATTATAAATGTTAAGGCTGAAATGTTTTGACTTTTTAAGCTGTGCAACCTAAATGCATATTATTCACGAAGGCCAAAATGCAAAGATGATAATTCCATTCAATATTGGTCTCATTCATCAAAGCCTTATCTTCCAGAATTCCAGATCCATTCCTTAATGTCTGTCGAACCCGTGGAAGGAATTCATCCAAATATACATAGTTGTGGCAGATGGAATTTGAAGGAGAAAAACATTTTGAATGAATGTGATTGGAAGATAAGATGTGGAATTGCATTAGGATCAAAAACTAATTTTGAAAATAATTTTATTAGGAAAACGCAATGAGTAATTAAACGATTTCTTCTCTTTTTTTAAAACTGTATTCTACAGGTGATAATTAGATTGATGGGGAATGACTTCCTGGAAAACCTCCACATCACAGATTTCTACATCCCAAACTTGGGGAATGGAGCACCAACAGTGTTACGGTTCATTAATCATCAAAGGCTTTAATCTCAGAGATCACTCTTTATTGGGTTTGACCCTACCAATACCCCTCATTGCTCAGGAGCCACATCTAGCATGGAATAGTACACCCTAACTAAAAATGATGAACAACAATTATTAATATTGAACACGGTAACGCAATAGTGTCATGGGGAGTAGACCTGTATGGGCTGAATCCTATTACCCCTTTACACCACCTCTTAAAAGGAAGAATCTATCTTCCTTCCACCACGAGTAATGTCCTCAAGCCCTCATGCTCTCGTCCCTTTTAGGGTGACAATGGGCGTCTGTGGGGACAGGGATCAAAACTCTCTTCTCTTCTCCTCTTCTTCTCCTTCTACCCTTCGATTCTAATTCCATCATCGGAAGCATTTTGGGGATCATACCAACGGGTAGTCCGAGAGAGAGAGAGAGAGAGAGAGAGAGAGAGAGAGAGAGAGAGAGAGAGAGAGAGAGAGAGTGAATATCCAGGACATAGTTGAACGAGCAAGTGCTGATGTTGGTAAATCACTCTGCTCGCAATTAACGTTGGCTCAATCAGCCTAACTTCAAAACCTTCTCGAGCGTTTATAAGTTTTCTGGAAGTACTCGCTGTTTGTTTGTGCGTTTATGCGTGATTTTGTGCTAACCGAAATTAGAAGGAAAATGTATATAATTATGATAAGGTATAATAATGAGATCAAGGATTCAATTACGGCGAATAATGGACGGATGAAAAATCAAAGGTAAAAGGCAAGTCTAAATATATGTAATTTCTATATTCATTTCTATGTCTTTCTATTATATCTATATATGTAAATGTATATATATATATATATATATATATATATATATATATATATATATATATATATATATACAGTATATATATATATATATATATATATATATTGTAAGGAAATTTTCCTTATTAACGTAAATAATTTAAAAGGATTAAGAAAATATATTTTCCAGTGGTTATTGTGCCATCTATTGGTTGCGCTCGTAGCCAGGTATGTCATACGTGTGTATTTTTGTTTTTCATATCCGTGGTGGGAGAGAGGAGGAGCCAAGAGGCAGTTAGCAAGACTGTTTACCTTGAAAGGTAAATTTGTTATGTACGTCAGTGTTCCACGAATTCGTCTGCAGAGGACACTCTTTCCTGCTTCAAGTGGTGGTGGAGTGACTTGGTGATGGACAGCAACCATTGGCTAATACCAAAGCTCCTGTTAGTCTAGGGACAGACTCGTTTTGACCACTTCGAAGCCTGCAGACGTGACACTGCCGTTCAGTTTTGCCTTGGGGTAAGAATAAAATTGTGTAGTTTCCCTTGCTGAACGATTTTGGAAAGCCTGAAGTGTTTTCATCGGTGTGTGGCTGCCGCTGGTACCAGTAATTATGTGATCATTCAAGCGTAACATTACGTTAATGGTTTGGATCTCGACGGGTTCGTCCTTCAAACCTGATTCTGTGACAGACCTGGTGCAAGAGAACTTACATCATCCCACGGAAATTAAGCTATTGTTAAATGTATGTAATTAGTTAAGGTTTATTAATTTTAATTGTCTCCAGTCTATTCCTTTTACTTTCCTATCACCGTATGTATAGTTTGTGTGTGGGTGCATCATTGATGGTTGGTTCTTTGTCTCTTTCTTTTATTTTTCCGGTGTGCTAGAGTTTTTTTGGGTCCTAGATGCCTTTTTGTAATGCGAATGGTTTATTTCCTTCCTGGCTGGAGATTTATTTTCATTTGAGGAGAATTAAGTTTATGTAATAAACAGGAATTTGAATTTGATTAAGAGTCTTTGTTTTGAACCTTTCCTTCTCGGTGGATTTTGATACGTCAATGTCTAGTTCTAGTTGGCTGAATACAAAGAACCTGTGACATTAATGGCGACCTTGCCAGGATCCTGTTGAATTCTTTTCTCAGGATCCCTAGAATATTGACATTGCCGTGTTGGAATCTTCAGTAGAGGATTGGTTGTTCAGATATTTTGATAGTTAATTGGGTTTAAAACTTTGATAAAATGAGTGAGTCGGAGCTTACGATGACCGAGATTAATGTATCGGAATTTTTGGGTAGGGGTGACTGGGAGGCTAGGCTTGGTGATTTAAGTAAAGGTCAGTTGTTTGCACTAGCAGAGCATTTCCAGTTAGTAGTATCTCCTGGTGTAAAGAAAGGAACTTTGTTGCTACAGGTAGCGAGTGCGATAAGGGGTGGTGCTATGGGTGCGACTTCGGACGAAGTAGGATTAATGCAAGATAGGTTAGCATTACAGAAATTGGAGGTGGAAAAGTTGAAATTGCAGTTTCAGATGGGAGAGATGGAGATGGCCAATAGGGAAAAGGAAAGGGAAATGGAGAAGGTTAGATTGGAACATGAGAGGGAACAGGAAATGGCTAGATTGGAACAGGAAAGGGCTAGATTGGAACAGGAGAGGCAATTGGAGTTTGTTCGAATGGAACATGAATTGCAGGTTCTTCGTTTAAAACAAACTGGACCGGAAGACTACTTTAACATTAGTCATGCTATTAAGCTAGTCCCTGTTTTTAACGAAGCTGATGTGGCTGAATTCTTCTCTGCTTTCGAGAAGTTAGCAAGAAAGTTAGGTTGGCCTGAGACCATGTGGACTATCCTAATTCAGTGCAGGTTGGTTGGGAAAGCACAAAAAGTGTATGCAGCACTGAGTGAAGAGGTAAGTGCAGATTATAGTAGGGTGAGAGAGATTGTATTAAAAGCTTATGAGCTTGTGCCAGAAGCCTACCGCCAGAGATTTCGTAATCTAAGAAAGGTTCCAAATGATACTTATGTAGAGTTTGCTAGAGCTAAAGAATTAGCATTTGATGAATGGTTGAAATCAAAAGGGGTTGATGATTTTGCAGGGATAAGGGAAATAATCCTTATTGAAGAGTTCAAGAATAATGTAGGGCATGAATTGAAGATACATTTAGAAGACTTAAAGTTAGATACTGTGGGAGCAGTTGCAGTGGCAGCCGATGAGTACGCACTATCACACAAGTCTGTGTTTAAGTTTGCTGATAAGCAAAGTAGGTGGGATAAGGATAGGAGGTTTGAAAAGACTCCGGAGCAGGGAGCGAAATCCTCTAAATCCAGTTCTCCTGGAAGAAAGGTTCAGTCTTTTCCAAAAACAAGTGAAAGGGATGTAACGTGTTATTTTTGTAAAAAGAAGGGCCATATTAGGTCAGAATGTTCTGCCTGGAAGGGGCAGGGGAGTTCCAAGAAGCCTGTAGGTCTACTTGGGAGAACTTCTGGGGGTGTATCTTGTGAGTTTGGTAACTTTGGAAAATATGTCTCAAGTGGTGAAGTGTTCACAAAGGACCAGGATGGTTTTGGGAGACGGGTAAATGTATTGCGGGATACTGGTGCTGCCCAGTCGTTGATTTTGAGATCGGCGTTGCCTGACAATTTTGTAGAGGAGCAGCTAGAGTATGTGTTGTTGGGTGGCTTCCCAAACACTGTGGTGGCGTGTCCTCTGGCAGAGTTTTGGTTAAACTCGGATTGGGTCAAGGGCCCGTTAAAGTTGGCAATTGCAGATGAACTACCAGTGAACGGTGTGCAGGTTGTGATAGCCAATGATACTGAGTCGGATACGGGGAGTAGTTGTCCGGTAGTGCAATGCAACGGTACCACTCAGATTGGTGAGAGTAGTCCTATGATGGCTATTACTCGTTCTACAGTCCAGTTTCCTAGTGTTGAGGATGAGGATTTGGGTCTAGATAGGCTTGAAGGACTGGTAGATGGAGTTTCTGATGTGAAAGTTCCTAGTCTGGTATCTAAGTGGGATGATACTGTAGGATGGGATAGGAACTCACTAAGTATTGGTCAGAAGGAAGAGTTTAATGAAGAGGGGGAAGGAGAGGTTAGCTCAGATTTGACGAGACCTAAGATGAAATGGGAAGATGGTATCCTGTATCGGTTTAGTCGTTTCAAAAGATCGCCAACTGAGATGTGGGAGGTAAGGAAGCAGATAGTAGTTCCTCTTGAATATCGGGGCAAAATCTTGTGGTTTGCACATGAAGATTTACTTGCTGTTCATTTTGGAGTAAGCAAAACTTTTAGGAAAGTTGCTGAGCATTCCTTTTGGCCAAGAATGAAGGCAGAGGTGAAGAGGTATGTTAATTCTTGTACTAAGTGTCAAATGGTTGGTAAACCAAATCAGAGAATTGCTAAAGCCCCTTTACAACCCATTCCAGTGGTTGAAGAACCATTTAAAGAGATATTGATAGATATTTTGGGGCCATTGCCAAAGACTAGCAGTGGTTTTCAGTATATACTGACAATAATGGATAGAATGTCCAGGTACCCAGAAGCTGTACCCTTAAGGAGTATTCACAGTAAGAAAGTAATCGAAGCACTTATTGGTTTCTTTACTAGGTTTGGATTGCCGAAATCGGTTCAATCTGACTGTGGTAGTAATTTTATGAGTAAAGAATTTGCTAAACAGATGAAAGAGTTCAAAATTAATCATGTAACTTCATCACCATACCACCCAGAGAGCCAGGGTCAGATTGAACGATTTCATCAAACTTTGAAGTCCATGCTAAAGAAATATTGTGGGGAAGATCCAAGGAACTGGGATAAGGCAATACCTTATTTATTGTTTGCATTTAGGTCTGTACCGAGTGATATGATGGGATTTTCTCCATTTGAGCTTGTATTTGGTCACAAGGTAAGAGGTCCTTTGGATGTTGTTAAAGAAAGTTGGGAAAATAATAATCCAAAAGTTAGCCTGGTACAATTTCTAAAAGAATCTAGGGAAAAGCTTTTATAAGTTTTGGGAGTTTGCTAAGGAGAACTTGAAAGTTGGGCAAGGTAAAAATGAAAAAGAATTTTGACATCAAAGCTAGGAGAAGGGTATTTGAAGTTGGGGATAAAGTTTTAGTTTTATTACCTACCCCTGGTAATCCCCTAGGAGCCAAGTTTTCAGGACCATGGAAGATAGCTAAGAGGGTAAGTAGCTTGAATTATCTGGTGGAGACCCCAAGTAGAAGACAAAAACACCAGCTTTGTCATGTTAACATGTTGAAACCCTATTATGAAAGAGTAGCAAAGAAGCCATTGTTGTTGTTGGGGAAAGTAAAAATGGAAAGAGAATGTTTGGAAATAGAAGGTAAGTGGCCTAAAGGTAATAGCGATGTATTAAATAACTTGCCAAATATGTTGTCTCACTTAGATGGGGATCAAATTGAGTCCATCTTAAATTTGATAGAAGTGTATCCAGATTTATTTAAGGACACCCCAGGTTGTACGGCTGTGATACAGCATGATGTGGAGGTTAGAGGGGCTAAACCAATAAAACAGGCACCTTATAAAACTAATCCATTGAAAAGGGAAGTAATCAAAACAGAGGTAGAGTACATGTTGCAGCATAATCTGATAGAAAGTAGTTGCAGTCCATGGAGTTCACCTGTGGTGTTGGTGAAGAAGGAGAATGGTCAGTATAGAATGTGCATAGATTACCGCAAGGTTAATGCAGTTACAGAGACTGACAGTTTTCCTTTACCTCGGGTAGAGGACTGCATCAATGATGTAGGTAAGGCAAAGTTTATCAGTAAGTTCGACCTTCTAAAGGGGTACTGGCAAGTACCGTTGACACCCAGAGCTAAGGATATCTCTGCTTTTGTGACCAGTGAGGGATTATTTGCCTGCAACGTGATGCCTTTTGGCATGAAAAATGCATCTGCCACATTTCAGAGACTAATGAACAACTTGGTAGGTTCTCTAGAGGGTGTGGTAGTGTACATTGATGACATTGTGGTATATAGCGATGACTGGGACACCCATATTCAAAGAATACTTAAGTTATTTGAAAAACTTAGCCAGGCAGGGCTGGTTATCAATCTTGCCAAATGTGAGATAGCCAAGGCTAGTGTATTGTATCTTGGTCATGAAATAGGTCATGGGAAGATTGTCCCGAAAGATGCAAACGTCAGAGCCATTTTAGAGTTTCCTGTGCCTTATGACAAAAGGTCTGTTCGTAGATTTCTTGGCATGGTAGGATACTACAGGAGATTTGTGATAAATTTTGCCACAATTTCTAATCCTCTTACTAATTTATTGAGGAAAGAAGTAAAGTTTGAGTGGAATGAAGAGTGTCAGAGGTCATTTGACAAATTGAAGGCAAACTAACTAACTATCCTGTCTTGAGAGCTCCGGATTTTCAGGAACCATTTAGGTTGGCGGTCGATGCAAGTGACTATGGAATAGGTGCTGTGCTATCTCAAGTTGAGGAACAGGTAGAGTATCCTGTTGCCTTTTTCTCTAAAAAGCTTAATGAAGCTCAACGCAAGTACTCCACCATAGAGAAGGAGGCCTTAAGCCTGATAACAGCTCTAGAACATTTTGAAATTTACTTGACAAATGTTCCTACACCTGTAGTGGTCCAGACAGACCACAATCCTTTATTATTTCTAAACAGGCTTAAGAATAAGAACCAGAGGCTGATGAGGTGGAGTCTGATATTACAAGAGTGGGATTTGGATATCCAACATGTTCCAGGGAGAAAGAATGTGGTGCCAGACACACTTCCTAGATAATCATAAATTGTTTGGCACGAATGTTAATTTTTTTCTTTACTTTTCAGAATTAAATGTTTTTTTTTCATTTAATTTGAATTTAATGTTTTTTGTAGTTATTCATTATAAGACTTATTAATCTATATTCAGATTTGTTTGCTTTATTTCCATTCATAATTTAGTTCCGTGCTTTGATTTTTGTTGCACAAAATTTTTTTTAAGGATGGGGGTGTAAGGAAATTTTCCTTATTAACGTAAATAATTTAAAAGGATTAAGAAAATAAATTTTCCAGTGGTTATTGTGCCATCTATTGGTTGCGCTCGTAGCCAGGTATATCATACGTGTGTATTTTTGTTTTTCATAAACGTGGTGGGAGAGAGGAGGAGCCAAGAGGCAGTTAGCAAGACTGTTTACCTTGAAAGGTAAATTTGTTATGTACGTCAGTGTACCACGAATTCGTCTGCAGAGGACACTCTTTCCTGCTTCAAGTGGTAGTGGAGTGACTTGGTGATGGACAGCAACCATTGGCTAATACCAAAGCTCCTGTTAGTCTAGGGACAGACTCGTTTTGACCACTTCGAAGCCTGCAGACGTGACACTGCCGTTCAGTTTTGCCTTGGGGTAAGAATAAAATTGTGTAGTTTCCCTTGCTGAACGATTTTGGAAAGCCTGAAGTGTTTTCATCGGTGTGTGGCTGCCGCTGGTACCAGTAATTATGTGATCATTCAAGCGTAACATTACGTTAATGGTTTGGATCTCGACGGGTTCGTCCTTCAAACCTGATTCTGTGACAGACCTGGTGCAAGAGAACTTACATCATCCCACGGAAATTAAGCTATTGTTAAATGTATGTAATTAGTTAGGGTTTATTGATTTTAATTGTCTCCAGTCTATTCCTTTTACTTTCCTATCACCGTATGTATAGTTTGTGTGTGGGTGCATCATTGATGGTTGGTTCTTTGTCTCTTTCTTTTATTTTTCCGGTGTGCTAGAGTTTGTTTGGGTCCTAGATGCCTTTTTGTAATGCGAATGGTTTATTTCCTTCCTGGCTGGAGATTTATTTTCATTTGAGGAGAATTAAGTTTATGTAATAAACAGGAATTTGAATTTGATTAAGAGTCTTTGTTTTGAACCTTTCCTTCTCGGTGGATTTTGATACGTCAATGTCTAGTTCTAGTTGGCTGAATACAAAGAACCTGTGACAATATATATATATAGATGTGTGTGTGTGTGTGTATGTGTATACTCAAAATAAGTAATCATCATTAGAACGAGTTAATTGTTCTGGAATACAAGAAAAAAAATACAGCAGTGAAAAATTATCCAAAATCAGAGTAATTTCGGCCTCTTTTGAAGTGGTTTTGTCAAAAGAGTAACTGAAATCACTAGTTGTCAACTCACACCAAAGCGAAAAGTCGATTGAAAAAACAAATGAAAAAGTAAATTTCCTGAAATAAACACTCGTCCATTTTCCTTTCATTATTATTTCATTTTGTTGAACCTGGACATTTCATTTCCGTGAAATGTGAGTGAAAAGGAAAAATTCCTTTTTAGAGTTACATAATTCAACTCACTTTATCATTCTCTTCCTTAATGAAGACAAATGAAAGACGTTTAGGAATTAAT
>NC_090749.1:98477201-98484701 GCF_036898095.1 Palaemon carinicauda | reverse complement strand
AAATATATCTAGTTTTTTCTGTAAATTTTTATTTGCAGAATGTTTTCTCGTTTAAAGTAACTGGTTTTCCTTTGTCCAGAACTTCTTCATTTCGATTTGCATACTAAACTATGATTAATAATGACAATATTATAACCACTGAAGGGTGAAATGTTTTGACTTTTTAAGCAGTGTAACCTAAATGCATATTAATTCACGAAGGCCTAAATGCAATCTTGGTCTCATTCATCAAAGCCATTTATCTTCCAGAGTCCCAGATCCATTTCCTAAATGTGTGTCGAACCCGTCGGAGGAATTCTTTCCAAAGGGTAATATTAGTTGTGGCAGATGGAAATTGAAGAAGGAAAACGACATTTTTCATTGAATGTGATTGAGAAGACCAGATGTGGAATTGGATTGGGAACAAAGATTTATATTCATAATGATTCTATCAGGAAAACGCAATGAGTAATGAAACGTTTTTCTTCTCTTTTAAAAACTGTTATTCTGCCGGTGATAATCTCCATGGTTAGAGGTGGTCCGTAGCCACCCATGTAGGTAGTAGATTGGTCAGGACACCAGCCACATGTGAAATACTACCGCTAGAGAGTTATGGGGTCCTTTGGACTGGCCAGACAGTACTACATTGGATCCTTCTCTCTGGTTAGGGTTCACTTTCCCATTGCCTACATATACACTAAATAGTCTGGCCTAATCTTTACATATTCTCCTCTGTCCTCATACACCTGACAACACTGATATTACCAAACAATTCTTCACCCAAGGAGGTTAACTACTGCACTGTAATTGTTCAGTGGCTACTTCCCTCTTGGTGAGGCTAGAAGAGACTCTAGCTTTGGCAAGCAGCTCTTCTAGGAGAAGGACACTCCAAAATCAAACCATTGTTCTCTAGTCTTGGGTAGTGCCATAGCCTCTGTACCATGGTCTTCCACTGTCTTGGGGTAGAGTTCTCTTTGCTTGAAAGGTACACTAAGGCACACTATTCTATCTAATTTCTCTTTCCTCTTGTTTTGTTAAATTTTTTATAGTTTATATAGGAAATATATTTTTTTAATGCTGTTATTTTTTCCTTGTTGCCTTTCCTCACTGGCCTATTTTCAATATTTGGCCCCCTGGGCTTATAGCATCCTGCTTATTCGAGTAGGGTTGTTGTTTAGCAAGTAGTAGTAGTAATAATAATAATAATAATAATAATAATAATAATAATAATAATAATTAAGTTAAGTTACTTCCTGGAAAACCTCCACATCAAAGATTTCCACATCCTAACTTTGGGGATGTAACAATGTATTGGTTCGCCAATCATCAAAGGCTTCAAGCTCAGAGATCACTCTATATTAGATTTGACACTACCCTCATTGCTCAAGAGCCACACCTAGCATGGAATAGTACAGCCTAACTAAGATGGTGAACAACAATTATTAATAGTGAAAACGGTAACGCAAGTGCGTCATGGGGAGCAGTACTGTATTGGTTGAACCCCATACCCCTTTTTCAACTCCTCTGTGGACGAGTTATATCAGGACTCGCGTTATCCTCTTAAGAGTAAGAGTCAATCTTCCTTCCACCAGGAGTAATGTTATGCTCTCGCCCCTTTTAGGGTGACAATGGGGCGTCTGTGGGGGACAGGGGACGAGAACTACTTTCTCTTCTCCTCTTCTTCTTCTTCTCCCTTTTCCCAAATTCCATTGTCGGGAGCAGAGTTCTTGGATCCTAAAGGGACGTCCAATCGTCGGCAATAGACAATGGTGGTAGAGAAAGGGTTCGGCATTTAGGGGATCAGCCGGATGGGTAGTCTTGAGAGAGAGAGGAGAGAGAGAGAGAGAGAGAGAGAGAGAGAGAATATTCATGGCTTAGTTGAATGAGCAAGTGCAAATATTGGAAATTTACTCTGCTTGTAATTAATGTTGGATCAATCTGCTTAACTTCGAAACCTTCTCGAGCGTTTAAAAGTTTTATGTTTGTTTGTGTGTTTGTGCGTGTGTTTGTTGTTAACAAAAATTAGAAGGAAGAGGAAAATAGATAGGATAAGGTATAACAATGAAATCAAGATTCAGTTACAGTTGATAATGAACGGATGAAAAAAGTAAAGGTAAAATGTAAGTCTTATTAATTATATGATTCATTCTAAATATTCTGGAATTTCTATATTAATTTATATTTTTTTTCTCTATTTTATATATATATATATATATATATATATATATGAATATATATCACAAGCACACGTGATTTCAATTAATGTAAATATCACCCACGAATGGCATTTAATACCGAATTCTATCTTGGAAATACTTCCACTTGGAATTTATTTTATGGTAACAGCTTCTGGCCGGGTGGAGATTCGAGCCACCACCTGTACGGCTGGAAACCATGCCTGCAGGGACACTACCGACTGAGCTAATCAAGAGAGATATCAAATGCCATTCGTGGGTGATATTTACATATATATATATATATATATATATATATATATATATTCAAAATAAGTTATCCTCAATAGAAAGAATTACTTATTCAGTATTCTATTACTTTGTTCTGGAAAAAAAAAATTATCCTACATCAGAATAATTTCGACCTCTTTTGACAAAAGAATAACTCAAATCACCAATTGTCAACTCACACCGATAGAAAAGGTCTAGCAGGAAAAAAAAAAAAAAAAAAAAAAAACCGTAGTTCCTTCAAATAAACACTCGTTCATTTTCGTTTCATTCTTACTTTATTTTCGTGAAATGTAAGTCAAAAAGAAAACTTTCTTTTTGGAGCTACATAATTCCACTTAATCATTCTCTTCGTTAATGAAAAAATAAATTATCTCAAGTCTGCAGCTTTTAGAAAGCTTTTTATAGAATCCTGATATTTCAAATATATCAAATATTTCTTTTACTTTATATTTCAACGGAAGAGTCCTATACTATTCATTTAAAGCATAAGTAATATTAAAAATTTGATTATAGGAAATATGTCTTGATAGAAATTATCATAAAAGACAATGTATGTTCCAGTTATAAATTACTTGGGTTTTAGTTCTTCCTATGAATGGGCCTCCTTCATAAGTTGAAAATGACAAAGAAAACTAAAGTCTCCATAACATGTAAATCCTCTTAATCCCTTAATAAATATAAACAAGTAAATCCCTCCAGTCATCTTTAAAATCCCAAAAGGATTTAAAATAAAATTTACCATTAATACATAAATGGATCATCTAAATTGATGTCCATAAAGACTGAAGGATTCTGCGTTCTCTGGACGATATTGTGATGTAAACATAAAATATTTAACGATTACTTTTAAAAAGTCCACTTTTGCTTCCTGGCATTTGAATGAGACTTAGGCTGAGTTAAAAGACACAAGATTTGATGTAAGAACAAATTAATCTTGGAGCGGAACACTTGAAGACTGGTTCCAAAAGGGGAAAATTGTTATGGATATATAAGTTTTAGGCGGTTTTTAGTGGGTTGGAAGAACTAGTTTCCTGATCCTGAGTGAGACTCAAGAACTCTTACGAATCTCCAAATCTCTTTCCAGGTATTGATTACAATTCCAGTACTCAGACGATCCTCAAAATCCCTTTTTTCTGGGTACCACACTACGACTCCAGTACCCTGATGTCCCGTAAAACCATTCCACAAGTATTTCTTGCAACTAAAGTACTCAAACATCCGTCAAAATCCCTTTTCAGGCAATTGATTTGATTCCAGTAACCTGACGGCCATTAAAACCATTTTCCAGGATTCGAGAGCAAATCCAGTACCATTAAGAGTCCCAAAATATTCCGGGCACTAACTAAGATTCCAGATCCATGCCAGACTCCTCAAGGCTTGTGGTTTCTCAAAGGAAACTTCACACTTGAGTAAAAGCCGGATTAACACCTTCATTTCTGCTCCTTAACAATATATATATATATATATATATATATATATACATATATGTGTGTGTGTGTATACGCAGGTTATCATATGAAAGTAAGTGATTAAGATCACTACGCGTGTTTGAAAGTGGTCAAATCCTGTAGTGAAAATGGGGATGGATATATTCTGTTGGAATGGAAGAGTGAAGCTTGGGAGTAGGAGATGCGAAAAATGAAGAAAGGGAATGCTTTGGTTCTTTTCTTAAAGGAGGCCTTTCTATAGAAATCAGTTAAAAAAATGATACTTGAAAGGATTTTCTCTATGTTTAATTTGTTGCTTCGAGACGGTACGTGACGTTCTGAAGTTGAATTTAATGGTGTGACTCCACCCTCTCTAAAATTGTCATAAAGGCTTTACTATACAAATTATCCTGTCTATGATTTCACCCAGGATTTTCTAAAAATAAAGGGGGTGTCGGTGAAATAATATGTCAGTGTCTGTGCTAGTGTTTGTGTTTGTGTGTGCCTGTGTAAAGACACAAATAAACAGGAAGCCTTCATTTAGGCAATCCTTTCCTTATCGACACAGGAATCGATCTCTTAGGAATGCTTTATCTGATTCTAAATTAGGAAATATCTCTCTCTCTCTCTCTCTCTCCATCTCTCTCTCTCTCTCTCTCTCTCTCTCTCCGAAAAGATTGGTTGCTAGAGACAGGATTTATTTACACAAACTTTCTTTTCTCTTGTTCTTGGAATTTGGGAAGCTTATTTGATAAAAATTTCTCTCTCTCTCTCTCTCTCTCTCTCTCTCTCTCTCTCTCTCCTCTCTCCCTTGAGTCATTTCATCTCCAGCAGAGTGACCTTTAACCCCTGATGATGTCAAATACAAAAGGTCTCTGGAATCTGCCAATACTTTAAATCTTTTATGAAGACCTTTGAATCTCACTGGTGCTCCAAGTGAATCTCTGAATCTATTTCCTTTTGTCTATTGTTCTATCATAAATAATCATAATATCTATGGGTAGATATAGTAATAAATCTATACTGGATTATGTGTTTGTTAGTATTTGATTTCTTCGTCTCTCTCATTTATATATATTTTTTCTGAAACAAAGTAGCAAACATTCTTCGAAATGACTTCGACAGCATCCTCCAATGGAAGGTCCGTTCTTTAGAAATAAAATATTGATTAGACGTCGAGACAATAGAAGTGTTCAGTCTCTAACTCTCTTGTTTCAATGTTTTCTTTCTAATTGAAATCCACAACACCAAAAGTGTGTCCTGATATTCGTGATTATTATTGACTTAGACTTTGGTGTCGAGGAATTTTGAATGATAAGGAAAAGTGTTCGAGAAACAGGAATAATCATTATTATTATTATTATTATTATTATTATTATTATTATTATTATTATTATTATTATTATTATTATTATTAGTTATTATTATTATTATTATCCGTTGTCACGTTTATTTTTATCGAAGATTAATTATTACAGCAGATACCATAAAACTAATTAAAAACCAGAAATCGTTTCACGAAAAGAATTTTTTCTTTTTGAAAAAAAAGTAAAATACGAAAATAACAAGAATGTTTACTATTATTGATTGTTTTTGTTGACGTAAATTATTGACTTATTCAGGAGATGTATTCCTTTATCGCAAAACTGAGAAAATTAAATTTTATTTATTTTTTGTAAAAGAATTTAAGAATTTCGAATATATTCGATACAGTTAATGAACCTAAAAATTTGTCATAGGGAGGAAAAAGCGATTTAAACAAAAGGGGGGGAAAATACGAAGAAATTACCAAAGATAAGAGAAGAAATACAACAGCTGAATTCCACCAATTCAGAGTACGGAAAGTAAAGCAATTGATGTAAAAAAATGAGCATCAATGATCCTGAATCAATTAGCCAACACGCAATCGCTGTTCGAAATTGTTCTCTGGTGAACGGAAGCAATTCTTTTCTTTTCTTTTCTTTTTCTTTGAGCCGAGATTGCTCTCACAAGAGAAAAAAGTGGAAGGTGATTCGAGAAAAGTTTCTTATAGATTCCACTGTTTTTGAGGAAAACTTCTCAGATCTTTATATTGGAATATTCCCGGATCTCATTCCGGTCCTGACGACGGGATTCCTTGAAGATGGCGAATGTTTCATCCAAAGATATAATGATATTATAATGTCCTTTCATTGATATTGTGAATACATTTCTGGTAAAACGTTTATTTATTTTTTCTTAACTTGTGTAAATCTTAGTAATGTTATAAACATCTGGAAATGTTATCAGAAGATGATGGATTTCACATTAAATGAAGTCTGAAGGTGAGAGTCATCTCTCCTTCTTCTTCTTCTTTCCATTTAAGATGAGAGACAAGGATAGGATGGTCTCTGGGTGGATTGAGGACTGGATTAGGATAAGGAGAATGAGAATACATAAGGATAAAGGATGGAAGATTGAGAAGGATTTGAGGAAGATGAACTTATGAAATTACTTCAAAAGGGGTCTCTGTCTGAAGTAGGATTTCAATAAGGACATAATTGTTCAGGAGAGAGAGAGAGAGAGAGAGAGAGAGAGAGAGAGAGAGAGAGATTGTTACTCAAATCCCTTCGAATCCAGTCTTCGAGACATAAAATATTTGTGGGCATTAATTAGGTAAAGTAGGAGCACACACACTACCTGCAGGAATAACTCATTTAGATTATTCATCAGCACTAAAGTCTCATAATCTTGAACTGAAATCTCCCTCTTGCAAATCCTAACCAAATTTACGATTTGGCGTTCATCAGAAGTGAGTCACTCTGAGACCTTTCCTTTGTATCTGGGCCTTTTTGGCACAAAGTTTCATACCCTCAGAAGTTATCACCTGATCAGGAGGACAAAATGGCCCTAGTCTGCATTGTTACTGCCTAGCTTGATTGATTTTGTGTCCTTTGTAGTACAGAAGAGGGGGATTACGAGAAAGAGAGAGAGAGAGAGAGAGAGAGAGAGAGAGAGAGAGAGAGAGAGAGAGCCCATGGGGTGTCCCTCCATAGCACAGAGAGGACATAGTATATTTGCCCCTACAACGTTTAACATCAAAGAGAATCGAACATTCTCTGCAATGGCCAATGATCTTTGACAGGGCCCTTTTGTTCTTTGGTTTTCCTTTCTCCCAGGAAAGGGGGAGGAGATGAGGAAAGGGACGGGAAGCAGAAAGAAGGGGGAGAGAGGAAATATGGATATGTGAAAACCAAAAGATACTTTGAATAAGAAAGGACAATGGAAAAGAGGAATGCTGATGGGATCTGAGGTTTGTAAGCTTATGGGTAAGCTTATGGCTTAGGAATGTGCCAGCTGATGGCATTAGAGAATTTCCAGCTGATGGGATCAGAAGTTTGCCAGCTGATGGATTTATAGGAATGCCATGTGATGGGATTAAAAGCCTTGCCAGCTGATCAGATGAGAGGTTTGTCAATTGAAGAAACTTGAGGTAAATAAGCTGATGGGATTAAAGATTTGCCAGTTGAAGGTATTTGAAGCTTGTCTGCTGATGGCTCTAGATGCCTGCCAGCTCAAGGATTTAGAAGTTTACCACTTGATGGATACAATAAAAAACTAATATATTCAGACTAATGTTTCTACAGATATTTCTAGTCTTTCCATGCGGG
>NC_090749.1:98456339-98476701 GCF_036898095.1 Palaemon carinicauda | reverse complement strand
AAATAGGTTACAATGACTCAAAGCTCAAAGGAGGATGAGATACTGGTATGTATAAGGTGTCTCTCTACACTCGAGTCTTATTTAAGAATCCTTCAAACACTCGACCTTCACCTACTCCTCCTTGAGTCCCACCAGAATAAGGAAAGGTCACACTCCAGTTGACCTTTCCAAATCAATGGAACTTCCGCCTGGATTTGAACGGAAGTGAGGAAGGTCAACCTCTAAGAGAATAAAGTCAATAGACGATTTAAAGGTGAGTATGAGGGATAGAGAAGGTTGAATCAACAGGTAATAAGAAAGAGGACAGAGACAGAACATTAAATCCCATATCTTTTAGGGACCATCACTCACACTCCTAGAGTTAGACGCTGTATTATACCTGACTCTGCTTCTGCTGACTTTCTCTTTTCTTCAGCTGCTTCTTATCCTCCCATCAAGCTTCACTTCGAATTAAGCAGGGCTTATTTTTTCTCCATTTTCATTACAGGATTAAACCACCTCAGCCTATTCACATTGAATTAATTAATTACAACCATATGTCACACTAAAAATCTATATTTATAGTTATTAAATTTTTTAATTACTTTTTTATATTATTGATTGAAAATATTTTTTTTTCTTTGATAACGAATTAAATCAAATTATTAATTTATACCATAAATAGTGACAATAGAATCCTTGCTGATCCATTTTCAGACGTTTTATTAATGAAATTAAAAAGCCATCTACTCCTTTTAAGAACAGGAAGCAAAATTTATGAAAAAATACAGATAACTAAATCAAACGAATGAAAACTTCCATATTTCATTTTACGGAGTGAGATTATTGAGGAGCAGAGATGAGAATCTTAATTCGGCTTTAATTCAAGTCTAAGATTTCCCTTGAGAAACCAAAAGCCTTGTGGAGGCTGACCTAGTTCTGGAATCGTAGTTAGTGCCTGGAAATATTTTCAGAGTCGTAATGGCACGGATTGGCTGTTGAATCATGGAAAATGGTTTTGATGGTCGTCAGGTTATTGGAATCGACACAATTACCTGGAAAAGGATTTTGACGGATGTTTGAGTACTTTAGTCGTAAGAAGTACTTGTGGGATGGTTTTAAGGGGCATCTGTGGGAGTCGTAGTACTGGAGTTATAATAAATAGCACGAAAGAGATTTTGAGTATCGAAATTAGAAAATGAGTTCTTCCAAAACCCAAAACAGTAAAATAAAATTAAACTTTTTTTTTATGTTTTTCTTCCATAGAATTACTTCGTTCTAATAAATGCTCAAAAAGAATTAAAAAAGAAAATAATTCGTTGCATAATCAGAGAAGTGACATCAGAAAGTGTCGTTAATGGCTTGTCAGTGTACAGGCTCCCAAACTACCATAATTAAAAAGGTGGGGTCTACCCACCTTGTGTCCTATTAGGAGACCGGGGGGGGGGGGATGTACGTCGTATTACCTACCCTCTCTCTCTCTCTCTCTCTCTCTCTCTCTCTCTCTCTCTCTCTCTCATTAACCTCTAGGTCTGCACCACCTGGATGCAGAGACATTTTTAGCAGTTGAGAATGAAAAAACTTTCTATTTTAATATACAAATTTTTTTTTACTTTTGCTTCTTCTTCTTCTTCTTCTTCTTCTTCTTCTTCTTCTTCTTCTTCTTCTTCTGCTTTTTCAGATCTTTCAATATTTGAAGAGAAAATGTATATGAAATGTCTGTTTTTCCCATTTCACCTTTAATGTTTGAAAGTTATTGCTTTTTAATCTATCCAATAAAAGGAAAAAAAGAGAGAAAATAAACATTTAAATGACAATAAAGTAATAATTTCCATCAAATAATATAAATCCTGGGGCCTGCCAAGGTCCCCCACCCGAAAAAAAAACCCAATCTCTTCTCCTTTCGTAGGGGTTTTGCCATAACATAAACCATAGTCTTTTTAAAAGTAAAAGTTTCTCAGCAACCACAAGGAGTAAAGAGGAGTTCTAAGTATGTCGGTGGAGGAGATGAGTGCACTAGGTCAAGGTATAAGGGACAGGACGCGAAAATAAGGGGTATGCTTATCTCAGGAACCCCAAACAATTAAGAGGTGTTCTTGGGCTCGTTGGCAAGGTCTAAAAAGGCTCATTGCATATAGCACCCGACACAACTCTTAGCCACCTTTTCGGGGCGGTGATCCCTTACCAGCGTTTTGGGTGACATAAACTAAAATATATCTAGCTTTAGAATAATGTAAAAAAAAAAAAAAAAAAGCTTCCCCTCAGTAAGTAAAAAAAAAAAATCGCTTATATATCTATTCCTTCCGTAGTAGTACCTCGTTCTAAGGAGTGCAGAGAAAACCAAATAAAAAAATATGAAAAATAAGAAAAGGCAATCAAGTGGCCTCTCTCTCTCTCTCTCTCTCTCTCTCTCTCTCTCTCTCTCTCTCTCTCTCTCCTCTCTCTCTCTCTCTCTCTCTCTCTCATCATTCGAAAGTATTGTCCATATATCAGTTAATATTCAAGAGTATTGTAACTAGTAATGTTAGAATACATTAAAGAATTAATGGTGCCATCGTAATATCTTTCAGAAATTCTGTAACAACTAGATTTGCGCCAGGTAATTTTTAGTATGATTTATGCTTTGAATGAATGTTATAGGACCCTTTGGTTGAAATAGGAAGTAAAAGAAATAAATGTTATGTTTGAAATATCAGGATTCTATAAACAGCTTTCTAAAAGCTGCAGACTTGAAAGGATTGATTAATTCCTAAACGTCTTTCATTTGTCTTCATTAAGGAAGAGAATAATAAAGTAAGTTGAATTATGTAACTCCAAAAAGGAATTTTTCCATTTGATCACATTTCACGGAAATGAAATGTCCAGGATCAACAAAATGAAGTAAAAATGAAACGAAAATGGACGAGTGTTTATTTCAGGAAATTTACTTTTTCATTTGTTTTTTTTTTCAATCGACTTTATTCTTTGGTGTGAGTTGACAATTAGTGATTTCAGTTATTCTATTGTCAATGCCACTTCAAAAGAGGCCGAAATTACTCTGAATTTGGATAATTTTATCACTGCTGTATTTTTTTTTCTTCCAGAATGATTAACTCGTTCTAATGATGACATCATATTTTGAGTATATACACACACATATACACACACACACACACGCATATATATATATATATATATATATATATATATATATATATATATATATATAAAGATATATATATATATATATATATATATATATATATATATATATATATGCATATATATATATATGTATATATATATATATATATATATATGTATATATACGTATATATATATATATATATATATATATATATATGTATATATATATATGTATATATACGTATATATATATATATATATATATATGTATATATACGTATATATATATATATATATATATATATATATATATATATATGTATATATATATATATATATATATACATATATATATATATATATATATATACAGTATGTATATATATATATATATATATATATATATATATATATATATATATATATATATATATAGATATAACAGAGAGACATAGAAATGAATATAGAAATTACATATATTTAGACTTGTCTGTTACCTTAGTTTTTTCATCCGTCTATTAATCGCCTTGATTTCATTATTATTCCTTATCATATCTATTTTACTTTTCCTTCTAATTTCTGTGAACACAAACACACGTACATACACACAAACAAACTGCGAGTACTTCCAGAGAACTTATAAACGCTCGAGAAGTTTTGAAGTTAAGCTGATTGAGCCAACGTTAATTGCGAGCTGAGTGAATTACCAAGATCGACAATTGCTCATTCAACTATGTCATGGATATTCTCTCTCTCTCTCTCTCTCTCTCTCTCTCTCTCTCTCTCTCTCTCTCTCTCTCTCTCTCTCTCTCTCGGACTACCCGTTGGTATGATACCCAAAATGCTTCCGATAATGGAATTAGAATCGAAGGGTAGAAGGAGAAGAAGAGGAAGAAGGAGAAGAGAAGAGAGTTTTGATCCCTGTCCCCACAGACGCCCAATGTCACCCTAAAAGGGACGAGAGCATGAGGATTGGAGGACATTACTCGTGGTGGAAGGAAGACAGATTCTTCCTTTTAAGAGGTGGTGTAAAGGGGTAATAGGATTCAGCCCATACAAGTCTACCCCCCATGACGCTATTGCGTTACTGTGTTCAATATTAATAATTGTTGTTCATCATTCTTAGTTAGGGTGTACTATTCCATGCTAGATGTAGCTCCTGAGCAATGAGGGGTAAAGAGTGATCTCTGAGATTAAAGCCTTTGATGATTGATGAACCGTAACACTGTTGGTGCTCCATTCCCTAATGTTGGGATGTAGAAATCTGTGATGTGGAGGTTTTCCAGGAAGTCATTTCCCATCAATCTAATTATCACCTGCAGAATACAGTTTTGATTACTCATTGCGTTTTCCTGATAAAATTATTTTCAAAATTAGTTTTTGATCCTAATGCAATTCCACATCTTATCTTCCAATCACATTCATTCAAAATGTTTTTCTCCTTCAAATTCCATCTGCCACAATATAGATTTGGAGGAATTCCTTCCACGGGTTCGACAGACATTAAGAAATAGATCTGGAATTCTGGAAGATAAATGGCTTTGATGAATGAGACAAGTATTGAATGGAATTATCATCTTTGCATTTTGGCCTTCGTGAAAATATGCATTTAGGTTACACAGCTTAAAAAGTCAAAAAATTTCAGCCTTAACATTTATAATATTGTCATTATTATTAATCACAGTTTAGTATGCAAATCGAAATAAAGAAGTTCTCTACATATCAAAACCAGTTATTTAATCGAGAAAACAATTTGCGAATAAAATTTGCAGAAAAAAAAAAATATATTTCTCTCGTGGAAGTTCAGAACCAAAACAATTATTCTTGTTTCCTACTCTGGCATTCAGAAAGACTCACTTCAAGGCAAACGTTGTAAACAAACGCCCTTTTCTCTGTAGCAGAGGAACCCAGCGCCCCTTTACTAAGTCAATGCAAAGACAGATATCTATATTTGAAATTACCTGTAAATGAAGTCAGAAAGGAAATTCAATGACAAGTTTGGAATGAAACGTTTTGGAACGTTGAGTGATTTCGTCAGAACATCAAAGGGAAAATCAATCCAAAATGAGCCAGTGTTTGAGAAATAGATAACGAAACTCGTCAGGAAATTTAGCTGATAAGGACACGAGATGAGAAGATAAGGAGGGAAAAATAACGAAGGTATAATTCGAATGATGATGATGATGGAATTAGAAGTTGTTTGTCAATCGTATATTTAATGATTTATCTATAAGACTATTGTATTGATATACCTTATTTGATTTATTATATATATATATATATATATATATATATATATATATATATATATATATATATATATATACATATATGTATATATATGTATATATATATATATATATATACATATACATATACACACACACACATATATATATATATATATATATATATATATATATATATATATATATATATATATATATATATATATATATATATATATATATATATATGTAACATTAATGATGGTGTATCCTACAAATTCTTCCAAACAACAAAGAAGTTCATTTTTAATTTAAGAAGCCAGTGTTCAAAGATAGATGCATTGAAAGATTCATATTATGAAATCCAAGGAACAAATGTTAACTAAAACGGTTTTCTGTGAGCATTTTCTAAAACATGGCCAGTCTTCTCATGAGCAAAAGGAAGATCTAAACTAAAACATCTCTAAAATGGAAGAAGAATTCTGCTATCAGAAAGAAGAAGAAGAAGAAGAGCAACAACAACAACAATAACGACTGGAACACCTACGCAAAATCTCGTCTCCCTAACAAGAGACGTTTTAGCGTAGACCCAAAATAACTCTAAAGGAGGAAGATAAAATGCAGAGCGTGGAATCTCGGGGCTTTTGCATTATACCTGTTACCTAAGTAATTTATTGGATAAAGTTTGCGAAATCTATATAATTTTTTTGCACTTTGTTGACAAATTGTTTGCAAAAAGTCTTTAAAAAATACTGCTTGATTTCATTCCTTTTTTTTAATCTTTTGTTAATCTAGGTTAGCTTTACAAGGCAAGTCTTCCTCCTTATCCTCCCTCTCCCCCCCCCCCCTTTCCCCTTCCCCTTCTTGTGTTCCTTTAACCTGGGCAACAAAGAGGGGATTAAATTCCTCATCAGTTCAGACGATGTCTTGACAAACAAAGTCTCTTTTTATCTTTGAGATTAAATATCAACTTCAGGATTCTTTGAAATTGTTTTAGAATTACTTTCTTTCGTGGGGGAAGTTTTCGCTTCGATGTATCATGAAAGAAATGCATCTAATATTACTCTCTTTTTGTAATTTTCCCTTTTTGCCTAAAATGAACACCTATCATATTCCCTGTCATGGACCAAGGAGAGAAGGTACATAACTGAATCTCCTCTGTTTCAATATACTCTGGCATTGAGGGAGTTGCAGGGTTGGGAAAAGCCGAGAAAGAGACTCACTTCAATGCAAACATTAATGAAGTGTCCTTCTTTTAAGAGACGAACCTCCATCCCAGCGTTGTAAACAAACGCCCCTTTCCCTGTAGCAGAGGAACCCAGCGCCCCTTTACTAAGTCAATGCAAACACCTCACACGGATTAACTCGGAAGGTGCTTCCACTAATGGTGGTCATTTTTGTGTTTTCACTTCTTACAATACATGTTAGTAGCAATATTGATATTATTATTGATATTCAGATTGATATTGATGATAATAACAATAGATAATGTTATTGGTATGATTTATACACCGGCTGCAATGCAATTATCCTCTTGAGTTTATGAATGATCTAGTCCTGGAATAGAATTTGATCTTTAGAATTAAGTAGAAGATGGAAGGCACTTCAAATGAATAATGCTAATGAAACATCCTTCATTAATTATTCATTCACGGGTGAATGGAGGTCAAGGCTAGAACAGCCGAAGTCAGAGAGGGTCATTCAAAGACCAGGATCATAATTCACCTGATTTATGAGACAACCTTCAAACAGACAAGGCCAGAGAGGATCAGTCAAGGGCATTATCAGCATCTAACAATTCCTCGTTACTTTTGTTATCTAATTCATAGGTCAATTCCACCGTGAAAGAGACCACTCTTCCAGAGAGAGAGAGAGAGAGAGAGAGAGAGAGAGAGAGAGAGAGAGAGAGAGAGAGAGAGAGAGAGAGATCTGTTCTTTTGCACTATTTATTTTCTGTTAAAAGGGATTAATTGTTCACAGCTAAAAAAGTAAGTAATCCTTTTTAAAGCCTCTTTCCAATCATTCTCATTGTTAAATAAAAAGATAAAATATTCTATCAATAGACATAGTATCTTTGTTTTTGAGACATATGTGACAGTTTGTCATTCTTGATTAAACAGATGTAATATTCATCCAATTTCTGAAATATCTTTTGTCCTCAGTCACTCTATTTTTCGTTCTCTGCCTCTCTCTTTATTCCTATATATTTCAGACCGCATAGTCAAAGTCACTGGGAAATATCCTGGACTGATTTGATACTCTGTATTACTCAAGGAAATTCAATTCTAAGTTTGGAATGAAACGTTTTAAAACGTTGGAGGATTTCGTCGGAACATCAAAGGGAAAATCCTTCCGAGATAAACCAACGTTTGGGAAAGAGTTAACTAAATTCCTCAGGAAATTGAGCTGATAAGAAGATAAGATTAGGAGAGGGAATCAAAAGTAGGATTCGAATGATACAGGAATTAGATGTTGTTGTACCAAACGTGTTTCATACGCGCTCTTGCACTGTAATAGTTTTGTTTTTTAACTTATCGCTCCCTCTTCTTTGCACTCTTAATAATCCAACCTGTATAAACCTGATAGCTCATGTTTAATTATGTTTGAATTATTGTGATGTTCTTGCTCGCAAGTCCTAGTATCAAAGCTCGACGTATGTTTAATAAAGGTTAGTTGTATTCACCTGGTCTCTGAGTTATCACCTAAGTGGCACCTCACACACTATTTAGTGATAAGGATATCATGTTCGTGTCAAATTCTGTCGGTGGAACAATGCATTGTTTTTTTTTTGTTTTATTCAACATGAATATGAACAGACGTCCATGTTTGTTACTTGGCTATCGAGATATTTTATGTTTTGTTCATACTTATTTGCACATATATATATATTTGTGTGTGTTTTTGTGGCTGTGGGTGTGACGGTATATATATGTTTGCATATTTTGAGAGAATAGTTTACTTTTTATTCCCTATTGTAATTAGTCACAATAATATTTCTCAATAAATATTTTTTGGTTAATAATTTTAGTTAGAAAAAGTTTACGTTGATTTCATTGCACAATATTGTTTATTCTTCGTCTCTGCTTATCTATTGGAGCCTTCTTTCTTTTAAAACATTTCTTCACTATTATTTCGGATTCAAATCTTATCATCTTATTATCTGAATTAATATTCATTAAAAAATTAACAATTGATTTTAATATTTTTTTTATACTTTTTAGGATGAAAGGTCACATCAGAGAATAAAAACAATAAAGTTAGTAAAAATATGATGAAATTAAATTACTGTTTTTCCTTCCTTTGCATCGTTATTCATTATCATTGAATTAATCTTAAGTCGAATATTTGTTCTAATGTTTGCAGGTCATTTGTTAGTTTTTATTGTTATATTACTAAATATAAAAAAATTGGATATTTTGAAGACGAAATTCTATTGATTACACAATGAGAAAACCCTCAGTAGGAGAGTTGTAAAGAATTGAATGAGTAGATAGATAGAAAGACAAAGAGACAAACGTGATAGATAGATAGATAGATAGGTGGTCTATTCAAGGCAGAAAATATTCAGTTATGATAGGAAGAGGAAGTGATTAAAAGGGGAGCACTGCAGTCAAGGAATAGGAAGAACTAAGTGAGATAAGGTGTCTGGGCACAGGGCAGAGGCACAAAGACAAAGGCCCTTTTTCCAAATGGAGAGTCAGAGGCACAAAGACAAAGGCCCTTTTTCCAAATGGATGAAGCTGTTCTAAGGGTGTATCAGACCTGTGACTGGAATTGGCATCATTCTCTTCAAAGTATTCCTTCCGAATAAAAAGTCTGGAGATTTGTAATTAGGAAGTAAAATGTCTCATTCAACAGATGGGAGGGGTCGTACATGACCCATCACACCTATGAAAGGAAAATAATATTGATATCAAGTAGTATCATGATGAAATGCTAAAATACATAAGAATGTATAATACATGAAAAGTTCAAATTGAATAAATGAAATTGGAAAAAATATTGTGGTCAATTAACTTCATTAGTCCACTGAACTGTGAATGGATACCAATCGGATTGAGCCAAGAAGATGGGTATGGGGCTCTCAACCTCATCTGAAAAATTATATATATGATGGTATGGCTCTTTTGGTGCTGCTTGCCTTCATCAGGGGCATGTAGTATATGGAAAAACGTATGGATTCATACACACACACACACACACATACACACACACACACACACACACATATATATATATATATATATATATATATATATATATATATATATATGTATATTTATATAAATATATTCATATATATATATATATATTTATATATATACATATATATATATATATATATATGTATATATATATGAATATATTTATATATATATATATATATATATATATATATATATATATATATATATATATATATATATATATATTTTCCCTGAAGTCCCAATGAACATTTTTAGGTGAAGTTGTGTTGTGAAGACGTCCAAATAAATTCTTCCCTCTTGACGCTAACACCTGCAGATGGGATGAGGTGTGAAGATAGAATGCTACTCGAGGGTAAAGAGAGAGAGAGAGAGAGAGAGAGAGAGAGAGAGAGAGAGAGAGAGAAAAAAAATATGCTACTCTCACAATTTCAAAGCCAAAATAATTTTTCTTCATGTTTCCTATTCTGGGGAACTCAACTCCTAACCCAAACCAGACAAACCACAGAACTTTTCTGACATCTCTCTTTGATTTGCCTCTTTTAAGATTAGAATCTTTGTTTACTCGGTTGTGTTTTTGTTTACTCTTTATGTGTCCTGTTTGCTTTAGAGACCGGGAAAGAGACGATGCCCAGAAGGGTCAATATTGTGACGGGCCGAGAGAAGGTTGTGACTCAAAGGCAGTAGGAAGGCAACTGAGTTAGTTTATTATAGAACACTCTCCTTTATATACAAAACCTCAAGGCAACAGGAAATTCCATGTTAAAAAAACAGACAATGTTACATAAGAGAAATGCAGACATGTTTATTCTGGTTCTATTTAGTGCGAGGGAAGAGCGAAGATACAAGCATAATATATACAAAATGAATTATGTACGATCGTGTGACACACGGTTGGTACATGGCTCCCCCCCTAAAAAGACATACTGTACATGTTAAATAGGGCGCCCTGATCTAGAGAGGTGAACTGTAGGCGGGTCATCTGGCAGAAGATAAGCAGGTTTCAGACGATCAATGGAGACCCATTCTTCTTTGCCACGAATGTTTAGTAGGAATGCTTTCGGACTGCGGCGAATCACAAGAAAAGGGACCGTGTAAAGGGGCGTTAGCGGTGGCTTGCTAGTGTCACGGTGCAGGAAAACGTGCGTTGCAGAGTGCAAGTCTGTTGGTATGTGATGGTTTGCTGGGGGCTTGTAAGTCTGGCGGCATGGAGTAAATTTTCCCATGATGTGACGTATGCGCTGGAGATCGTCGGAGGAGGTTGTAGAAGGAAAAAATTCGGCAGGGACGACCAACGGGTCGCCATACACCATTTCAGCCGCCGAGACGTCGATGGCGTCTTTAGGAGTGGTCCTTAGTCTCAGGAGGACCCAGGGAAGCTGAGTAAACCAGTTGCAATCCTTGCAGCGGGACATCAAAGCTGCTTTGAGGGTGCGATGAAAACATTCAACCATTCCATTGGCAGCGGGGTTGTAGGCCGTTGTCTGATGTAGGGTGATGCCCAGGAGATTCGCTAATGATGTCCACAATTGAGAGGTGAAAGTGGTTCCCTTGTCAGAAGTAATATGCTCAGGGATACCAAATCTTGCAATCCATCCTGAGAGTAAGGCAGATGCACATGAGGCGGACGTTGCAGTTTCCATGGGAATGGCTTCAGGCTAACAAGTGGAGCGATCGATTACGGTAAACAGGTAACAATGTCCTTATTATGTGGGTAGGGGGCCTACAATGTCGACGTGAATGTGTGCGAAATGACGCTGAGGTTGAGGAAATGTGCCCACTCCCGAATCCGTGTGTCGATGTACTTTGGAAGTTTGGCAAGAAGTACAGGCGCGGACCTAATCCTTAGCATCCTTAGAAATGCCGTGCCAAATGAACTTTGCCTTCAGCAGCTGTGCAGTAGAACGGCACGAGGGATGTGAAAGGCCGTGAATGAAATCAAACACCTGCCGGTGCATGGGAGCAGGAATCCAAGGTCGTGATCTACCAGTACTGATGTCACAGAGGAGGGTGGTGTTGGAGTCTTCGAGGGGGAAGTCTTCCCAACGGAGGGACGTGCAGGATGTCCTACATGCTTGATACTCTGGATCCTGTCGTTGGGCTTCAGCCAGGGCGTTGTAATCCAATCCCAGTTGAACGGCAGCCAACGTGTTTCTTGACAGGGCATCGGCGACGGGATTCATTTTCCCAGGGACGTATTGAAGGGTGCAATTGTATTCAGCCACGGCGGAGAGATGTCGGCGTTGCCGGGCAGACCTGGCATCAGACTGTCGAGTAAAGGCGTGCACCAGAGGCATGTGGTCTGTGCGAATGACGAAGGGCGTACCCTCTAAGAAATGGCGAAAGTGACGGACAGCCAAGTGCACCACCAGCAATTCTCGATCGAAGATACAATAACCCGATTCTGCCTTGGACAGTTTTCTGCTGAAGAAGGCCAATGGGCAGGGCAAGCCGTTGACCACCTGCTCAAGTACTGCACCAATAGCGACGTCGCTGGCATCGGTGGAGATAAGGAGAGGGGCATGTGGGATAGGAAAAGTGAGAGCCGCAGCAGTTAATAGGGCCTTCTTTGCATTGCAGAATGCTGCTTCTTGAAGGGGACACCACTTCAGGTCCTTTGGCTTGCCCTTGAGGGAGGCATAGAGGGGAGCAAGAGTGGCGGCAATGGCTGGCAGAAAACGGTGATAATAGTTAATCATGCCCAAGAATTCCTACAGAGCTTTGACGGTCGAGGGCGCGGGGAAGTACTGAACGGCTGCTACCTTCTCAGGGAGGGGATGGACTCCTTCAGGAGAGATGCGGTGCCCTAAGAACGACACTTCGTTGGCGCCAAAGGTACACTTGTCGTACCGGACTACAAGGCCGTTTTGTTGCAAGCGGTCGAGCACGATGCGCAGGTGACGGAGGGTTTCCTCTTTTGAGGAGGAGAACACAAGTATGTCGTCCACATAACATACACAGAAAGGGAGGTCCCCCAAGATGCCACCCATGAGATGTTGAAACGTAGCCCCCCCAGCATTATGAAGGCCAAAACAGGAGTAATTGAAGGTGTATGTAACAAACAGAGTGGTGATGGCGGTCTTGGGGATGTCTTCTGGGTTCATAGGCACCTGATAATACCCCTTCAGGAGGTCGAGCATAGAGAAAACCTTCGCTTTGTGCAGGTAAGTCACGTCGGCGATGTTTGGGAGGGGGTAGTGATCCGGTTCTGTTTGCATGTTCAGGCGCCTGTAATCCCCGCACAGACGGAGGGAGCCGTCTTTCTTCAGAACGATGTGTAAGGGTGACGACCATGGGCTCAAGGCCTTTTGGCAAAGGCCCATTTCCTCCATTTCGGCGAACGTCTGTTTGGCGGCTGCCAATCGTTCCGGTGCCAGACATCTGAATTTTGCAAAGACTGGGGGTCCCGTCGTCTTGATATGGTGATAAATACCGTGCTTGGCAGGAGCCATGGGCGTTTGACGAAGTTCTGGACGGAAAACTTCCGGGTACGACGTGAGGAGGTGGGCGTAGGCATCCGTGGGTGCGCTAATGTGGAGAGCGAGGTTAGAGGGGGCGGGTTGAAGAGGTGTCGACAAGTACGAGTCTGCATTGACCAATCGTCGGTGGGCGACATCGACCAGAATGTGGAAATGAGAGAGGAAATCCGCACCGAGGATTGGCAATGTGACGTCAGCAATGAGAAACTTCCAATTGAATTTACCGTTTCCGAACGATAATGTGAGGTTCTCGTAACCGCAGGTGGGTATCGCAGATCTGTTGGCAGCTACCAAGCGGACGTCGGCAGAGGTAGACAGACTACTCCGTGTCTTGAAGAGTTCCCTTGGCAAAAGAGAACGACAAGCACCCGTATCTACCAAAAATCGCACGCCTGTTCCTGCATCATGTAAAAAGAAAAGATTAGAAACACGGGAAGCCACCGCCACGAGCGATGGCCTACTTACTCGTTTTTTGGGCCACTGACAATCCTCGGCACATTTCTTCGCGGTTGCCCCGAATCTGAAGTGGTAGTAGCAAAACTGCGGCGGATTGGAGGTAGTAAGTGGCTGTAGAAGTCGTTTGTTGGGGCGCAAGCGATTGGTGGATGGTGGGTGGCTTTGTCGCTGCTTCGGCACGTCACGGGGTAGGCGTGTATGTCCTACAGCATTCATGTCAGCTTCGGTTGACGTTGAATAGGCATCCTCTTCGTCAGTGGTGGAGGCGTTGATGGAGGTCTTGATGTGGCTGTCCATAAGGGCGTCGGCTTTGGTCATCAAGTCCTTTATGGGTAAACTATCGACATCGGGTATGGCAGCGCGTATAGGTCCGGGTAAACGGCGTATCCAAAGGGCATGAAGTAGGTTCACCTCACGAGGAGAGCCATCTGCGGCAGGTTGGAGGCGAGCGATACTGGTCATTTCCCTGAGGGCAAGCGAAGCCATTTGGTCCCCCAACGGCTGTTGCGAGAGCTGAAAAAGATTTGCTATACGGGCGGCTGGCGACGGCGAGTACTGCTGCAGAAGGTATGTTTTGAGGGCGTCATACGTTATTGGGGTGTCTCCTTGTTTAGAAAGCCAGTCGGATATTTCTGGGAAGGTGTCCTCTGGTATCGCCGCGAGAACATAATCTACTTTGGTGGTTGAGCGAGTCACACCCTTGATGCGAAACTGGACTTCTGCGCGCTGAAACCAAGCAAACGCCTCTCCGCTGGCGAATGTTGAGTTTCAATAGGGCAGCCGCAGCGCCAACTTCTGTAGAGTTCGCCATAGTACCAACGATGGAGGGGCGAGGAGGGTGGGGGTGCAAGGCGGTGGGAGCGAGTCGACTTCCGGGGTCACCAATGTGACGGGCCGAGAGAAGGTTGTGACTCAAAGGCAGTATGAAAGAGTTAGTTATTATAGAACACTCTCCTTTATATACAAAACCTCAAGCCAACAGGAAATTTCATGTTAAAAAAACAGACAATGTTACATAGGAGAAACGCAGACATGTTTATTCTGGTTCTTTTTAGTGCGAGGGAAGAGCGAAGATACAAGCATAATATATACAAAATGAATTATGTACGATCGTGTGACACACGGTTGGTACAATATCCAATGGGATGAGAGGTCAAGGCCCGAGAGGTATGGGAGATCAATCTTGGTTCTGAGGACTTAAACTAATTCATAGTCATTTAAAAGGTAATTTTAGTGAGTGAAAGTTACCGGAATTACAGACGTCATTCACGAATTCTGGTATCTTGGAAAGAGGATAGTTACCATCACCATCCTGGCACCCTGAGAGTAAAAGATATATGAAAGAAACAGTGGAAGTCGTGGATTAATTGGGATTTAGTTTATGCTTAAACAGGTTGGAATAGGGACAGTTGATATCCTATGACAAATGTAAATAGATACTCTATTAATCACCTCTATCCATAATCATGTTGGTGAGCAAATGATTACATACCCTGGCAAACCTATCCTGAGTGTTGAGTCTTCCTTCTCCGTTACATTGTCTCGTTCTATTTCTCCTATGAATAATTTCCAGTCCATCTCACCCTGACACCTCCTTTTTACCTTTCCTCATCGTTCTATCTTCTTGAGGAAATCTCCCACACTTCATCTATTCTTTAAATCCTCTGACCTTCATCCTTTTCCCATATGCTGAAATACTTCGAAATCTCGCCCCTCTATGGTATCACAACCATAGATGTTTATTAGTAGATTATATATTAAGTTAAAGTCCCATAGAAATAACCTTATTCCAAATGACATCAATCTCGATTGTATAATACATTTGTGTATTTTGATCCAGAGCTAAATTCTACTTGATGTCGACAGAGCCTCTTTTAGCACGACCTGGGGATGAAGGAATTGGAGCAGTTTTTGATGATAAAGGAATTTTGGAGGAATGGACAAACTGTGAAGTGGTTCACGTGTGAAAGAATAAGAGAGCCAAGATAGAGGAGAGAGGGAGTGAGGGAGAGGGAGAGGGAGGGAGATGTTTCTGTAGTTGAGGCGTCATTGAGAATTCGTTGGAGATAAACAGTACTGATGTTGATGATGCCTTTAGGACGGCTCTCCTCCTAATTACTACAGATCCTTGTGAAGAGTAAGCAGTAAGAAATGTCTCCTCAGACCAATTATGCTCAGGTGGGAGCATTAACCCTGGATAGGTACGGTGGGTCGTTTGCGACCCCGAGCGTCAAAAAAAAACAGGTTTTTCTCACGTGACTCACCCCTGTGACTGAATTTGTGGGTGATCGACCTGCAGGAGGTGTCTCCCCTACACGCTCTAGTAGTGTCCAGATGTGCATTGCTGTAGCTGTACTCCTTCCCCGATTTCTGAGACGCGTCGGGGTCGTTCGCGTCCGAGTTTACCCTTCTGAGGTAGTTTGCATAATTATCAAAGTTATTACGTATTATGAAATTGTCGTAAAATGGTGCAACTTGTATAGGTTATCAGTTGTGGAAAGTCTTGGTGGATTGTTTGGCTACCATGTGCATGTTTTTTTTTTTTTTAGTTAAAATGTCGTTCATCACCACGAGGACCATTTTACCGCGAGTGCCCCTTTTTCATTTTTTTTCATTTTTTTGCCAAGTCATTTTTCCGTAAGATATTGCCAAATAGTGTCGTAAAACTTTTGCTTGTTTAGTGTTGGAAAGTGTGTCTAGATGATCTGGCTACCCATGCATGACTTTGTTTTTGTCAGATACGACGTAGTTATTGGTATATTGGGTATTTAACTGCGGTTACCAATTTCTGTTTTTTTTTTCAATATTTGTAAAAATTACTACGTAGTAAGGAATTGCCGTATATTATTCATTTTTTTTTCATGTTTATGTGTTAGAAAGTGTGCCTTGATGGTTGGGCTAACACGTGCATGTCTTTTTTTTTATCTGAGATGTCGTATATTAGAATGTCGGGCATTTTACCGCGAGTGTTCCTTTTTAATTTTTTTAAAATTTTTTGCCAAGTCATTTTTCCGTAAGATATTGCGAAATAGTGTCGTAAAACTTTTGCTTTTTTAATGTTGGAAAGTGTGTCTAGATGATCTGGCTACCCATGCGTGATTTTGTTTTTGTCAGATACGACGTAGTTATTGGTATATTGGGTATTTAACTGCGGTTGCCAATTTCTGTTTTTTTTCAATATTTGTAAAAATTTACTACGTAGTAAGGAATTGCCGTATATTATTGATTTTTTTTTCATGTTTATGTGTTAGAAAGTGTGCCTTGATGGTTGGGCTAACACGTGCATGTCTTTTTTTTTTATCTGAGATGCCGTATATTAGAATGTTGGGCATTTTTCCGCGAGTGCCCCTTTTTATTTGGTTTGCATTTTTTTGCTTAGTCATGTTACCGTAAGGAATTGGCAAGTAGTGTCGCAAAACTTATATTTTTATAGTGTTGGAAAGTGTTTCTAGATGATCTGGCTACCCATGCCTATTTTTTTTTTAGCCAGATATGGCGTATATATAAGTATGTGTTCGATTTTCCTGTGATTGCCATTTTTTCGTTTTTTCCCATTTCTTTCAAAATTACTACGTACTAAGGAACTATCACAGAGTAATATTTCATTTATATGTTTATTTGTCGGAAAATATGCCTTGATGGTTTGCCTAGCACGTGGCTGAAATTTTTTTTCTTCTGAAATGCCGTATATTAGAATGGCCATTTTTCCACGAGTGCCCCTTTTTATTTGTTTTGCATTTTTTTGCTTAGTCATGTTACCGTAAGGAATTGGCAAGTAGTGTCGCAAAACTTATATTTTTATAGTGTTGGAAAGTGTTTCTAGATGATCTGGCTACCCATGCCTATCTTTTTTTTAGCCAGATATGGCGTATATATAGGTATGTGTTCGATTTTCCGGTGATTGCCATTTTTTCGTTTTTTCCCAATTCTTTCAAAATTACTACGTACTAAGGAACTATCACAGAGTAATGATTCCTCTAGATGTTTATTTGTCGGAAAATTTTGTTTACTTTTTTTTTGATTGAATATCATCAAATTTTTTTTAGCTAAAATATTGTTTTACATTTTTTTTTTCGATTTTATTTCCCTTCAAAAAAAATTTTTTGGGTCAGAATTTTAATTTTATAGTCGTAAAATAATTGACAATTATCCAGCAACCCACCATACAATTTTTATGCATATCCAATAATAATTAGATTAGTAAATAACACCTTGAAATTGACATACCCTTCCTACATTTCAAGTGGCAGATTAGGGAGTCTGAGTCAGTGTGATTGGCGGCCATTTTGTGGACATATCCGAAGCGTAAGCTGCCCTATCTATATATATTCTTGTTCCCTATAGAATTTGTGATATTTTGGTATATTTTTACCTGCATAAATATCATATTATATATTAAATATATGTATTTTTTTACGAAATTTCCAAGTACTCAAAAAATTACCTTTAGATATGGCCCCTGATATAAATGTAATTTACAAAATAATGAAGATTTTTTTTACATATTTATATTTTAGGATAACATATGTTTATTCCCTAAAAAAATTAGCCACTTCCTATTTCATTTGGGTACCCAAAAAAATTCATAAAATTTGGACAATTTTTTTTGGCCAATAAAAGTTACCCTTTTTTCTCATTTCAGATCTTCACCTCCATGGGTCTGACTTCATCCAAAATACATCAAGATGTGTCCTAAACATTCAAGAATCAATTCCTAAAAGGATTTGTGTATATATGTATAAACTTTTTTTTTATGAATTTTTATGTCAGGTCTTTTTTTTTTCTACTTAATTTTTTAAAATATTTATAATAAATAGATTTTCTGCAGATGAGTAGTATTTATCTTTACAGTTGTTTTAAGCATTCATTGAAGTTTTTTTTGGCAAAAGAAAAAAGGAGGTTACTGCAAAAACTGATTTTTCAAGAATTTTTTTTGGCGTCGGGGTCGTTCGCGTCCGAGTATACCCTTAAAGGGGTGTCTGAGGACCGTACCTATCCAGGGTTAAGTTCTCCTCTCTCTCTCTCTCTCTCTCTCTCTCTCTCTCTCTCTCTCTCTCCTCTCTCTCTCTCTCTCTCTCTCTTCCATCACCTCTTGCTTATCAGCTACCATGCATGAATTATTTCTTAACCCAAGTGGCTTTATCAACCCAGAGGATTTCCATCCTTATTCAGAGAAGGACGGAAGATCAATATCCCTTGACCACTTCAATCTTAGCGATTGTTTCAATACTTTTTAATCTATAGAGAAGGTCCAACGTAAAAATGTTTTGTTTTGACTTTCCAAAATGGTTGCTACTGAATATTTCACACATAAACTCAGATGAAGGACTCAATTGTTTAAACTTCTTCTCAATTGAATATAAATAAACGAACACACACACATTCACACAACCCTCCCTTTCCATTTAAAATTAATCTCTGGACACTTACCAGTTCTTATCAAAACATTGGCTTTATTTCCCTCTTGTCAGAAAGAATATGATTTGTTTTCGTCCATAAGTAAACAAGTAAATATCTGATCATTGCAGATGGGTCTGACACCTTCCATGAAGGGAGGAACACAGAGGAAATTGATCAGTTATGCAAATTCCTTTTCCTGATACCAGTTTATGTCTGTTGACGGGAAATTGTGGGAGATGTCGATTGATCTGAGGATTGGTATCGACATTTGGTCAAGACCAAATTTTAAACTAAGATAAGATAATGATCAAATCAAGAGAGATTTTGATCTTTAGAGTTAAGTAGTATCTTTTATTGAAGAATATTTATTTTTTATTTTGAAATTAATAATAAACAATAGAGAGTTCGACGAGAAAGTTCGTAGAAGCTGGCTGAATTCGTGGTATTATGAGGAAAATATAAAAGTTCAGAAAATCTCAAGGACGAACAGTTTTATAAATTCAAAGAAGCATCGACAAAGAAATGTTCATTAAACAAACAATACTCCAGAAGAAACACAAAGAATCTTCTTCATCAATCGAAGACTTTTCTTCAGTTCAAAAATAAATCGGAAAGATTATCGGATTTCTTCATTTGCTCCTTCTCTTCTTGTGATGTAGGAAAATAGGGGGAGATGCTCCCCCCCCCCTCTCTCTCTCTCTCTCTCTCTCTCTCTCTCTCTCTCTCTCTCTCTCTCTCTCTCTCTCTCCCTGTTAGCCATAGAGGAAGTGTTTAAATCCAGTTTACTGAATCTTTGTCCAATCTCTCATTCTTTAAAGAAGAAGAAGAAGAAGAAGAAGAAGAAGAAAGAAGGAAAGGACTAAGAAGACCATGGAAGGGTAGAAGCAAGAATGGAGCCCTCCTCTCTCTCTCTCTCTATCTCTCTCTATCTCTCTCTCTCTCTCTCTCTCTCTCTCTCTCTCTCTCTCCTTATTAACCATAGAGGAAGTGTTTAAATCCAGTTTACTGAATCTTTGTCCAATCTCTCATTCTTTAAAGAAGAAGAAGAAGAAGAAGAAAGAAGGAAAGGACTAAGAAGACCATGGAAGGGTAGAAGCAAGAATGGAGCCCTCCTCTCTCTCTCTCTCTCTCTCTCTCTATCTCTCTCTCTCTCTCTCTCTCTCTCTCTCTCTCTCCTTGTTAACCATAGAGGAAGTGTTTAAATCCAGTTTACTGAATCTTTGTCCAATCTCTCATTCTTTAAAGAAGAAGAAGAAGAAGAAGAAAGAAGGAAAGGACTAAGAAGACCATGGAAGGGTAGAAGCAAGAATGGAGCCCTCCTCTCTCTCTCTCTCTCTCTCTCTCTATCTCTCTCTCTCTCTCTCTCTCTCTCTCTCTCTCCTTGTTAACCATAGAGGAAGTGTTTAAATCCAGTTTACTGAATCTTTGTTCAATCTCTCATTCTTTAAAGAAGAAGAAGAAGAAGAAGAAGAAGAAAGAAGGAAAGGAC
>NC_090749.1:98415471-98455839 GCF_036898095.1 Palaemon carinicauda | reverse complement strand
AAAATCACCAAAGAGGCTTTGTTTGTTCAAATATATAAATAGCTATGATTAATGCCTGTAGATTTCATATTTTCAGACAGACAAAGGTCAAAGTTTTCTATAGGGAATAAAAGTATGAAGACTTGTAATTAGAAAGTAAAATGTCTAATTTAACAGATGGGGAGGGGTCGTACATGACCCATCACACCTATATAAGAATAAAATTACTAACATCAAGTTGTATCGTGATGAAATACTAAAACATAATACATAGGAAGTTTTAATGAATTATAGAATTAAAAGATTTGAAACAAATTGTGGTCAATTTCAAACATTTACTTATTAGTCCACTGAATTGTGAATGGATACCAATCTGATGAAGTCAAGAAGAAGGGTGTGGGGCTCTCAACCTCATCCATGAACACAGAAAAATTATATATATGATGGTATGGCTCTTTTGGTGCTGATTGCCTCCATCAAGGGGATGTAGTTTATGGAAAAACGTATAGATTTACACACACATGCACAAAAGACAAGAATTAATTGGTAAAACTATTAATTCATTCCTGTTGTGATTAGATATAATGTAGATCCAATATGCCAACATTATTTATACTGAATTCTTGATTTTATATTTTTATCAGGATGTTCTATGTTTTAATCTTCCTATTAATTTCTGTAAACACAAACACAAACACAAACATGAAGGCACAAACAAACAAGAAGTACTTCCAGAAGGTATTGAAGTTCGTCTAAAGTTACTCGATTAACTGCGACCAGAGTGAATTACTAAGATCAACACTTGATGGTTCAGCAGTGCCATGGATTCTCTCTCTCTCTCTCTCTCTCTCTTTCTCCTCTCCTCTCTCTCTCTCTCTCTCTCTCTCTCTCTCTCTCTCTCTCTCTCTCTCTCTCTCTCTCCCCGACCACTGCTTCTCGTTGGTTCGTGTAAATTGATTAAGAACAAAGGTTAGGCTTCTGTAGAGAGATAGATTGTTCGAGCGAGATCAATTTCTGGCCAATGATAAATAGGATTGGATTGTTTACATGAACTAGGGTATATTTAGACAGGTGATGATGCCGGGGAGTCCATTTAACTACCTTCTGTTACTGGACGAACCCCACAATTGGACTGCGAAGTAAAAGTTAAAATAAGTCGGAAAAGAGAAACTGACTATTAAGATAAAGGTATATTGAAATGATCATTAATTAATGCTTACAGTACACCCCCATGACTTGCACTAACAGCACTACCTTTCTTTTTGGGGGAAGTTTGGCTTCTGAGCAAAAAGAAAAATCATTTAGGAATTATATTTCTTTGTCTAATAAGTAAAAAGATCAGCGTCAAGCAAGGTTAGGTTAGGATGTCCAAAAGGCCTTTGAGAGTGGAAGTTGATATTAAGGGAAAGATTCTGAGAGAGAGAGAGAGAGAGAGAGAGAGAGGGAGGAGAGAGGAGAGAGAGGGAGAGAGAGGAGAGAGAGAGAGAGAGAGAAGTGTAAATTCTATCATGGTGAAGAATTAGAGAGTTAATTGAAATGGGGTTTTAGAATGTATTTCTAGACTTAATTTTTCTAACTAGAAATCTTATTGAATCTTTAGCTGTTTCTGTTGGGTTGCAAAAGAAGAAGAAGAAGAAGAAGAAGAAGAAGAAGAATTGGATGCCAAGGTGTTAATCTTGTGAAATGCTGCGTTTTCTTTCGGTCATACGAATTAAATTGCCTCTCTCTCTCTCTCTCTCTCTCTCTCTCTCTCTCTCTCTCTCTCTCTCTCTCTCTCTCTCTCTCTCTCTCTCTCTCTCCTTGAAGCCGGGTGGCAATGCCTAACCAAAATTCACATCAGGCTCATCCCAAAAGAAAAGCCGAACCATTTCATTCTCTCTCTCTCTCTCTCTCTCTCTCTCTCTCTCTTCTCTCTCTCCTCTCTCTCTCTCCTCTCTCTCTCTCTCTCTCTCTGGGAACTATGCCATAATTGTCTGCTGACGACGATTTCACGTCCCGTCAGGAGCCAGGAACTCTGCTCCTGACAATACAATTAGATTCGTTCGTTAGGAAGAAACAGAAGAAAAAGGAGATGAGAAGATTGTTTTGATCTCTGTCTTAACACGCTTCACAGCCTAAAGAGGGCATGACGTCCGGAGGACATTAGTCCTGGTAGAAGGACGATTGATTCTTCCTGTAAGGTGATAAAGGGAGGCACTATCCAATCCACGAGTAAGAGGAGGAAATGCAGACTCCCATTGTCTGACTAAGAGAGGAGAGGACATGAGGTGCTGAGGTCATTACTCCTGGTAGAAGGAAGATTGATTCTTCCTGTAAGGTGATAAAGGGAGGCACTATCCAATCCACGAGTAAGAGGAGGAAATGCAGACTCCCATTGTCCGACTAAGAGAGGAGAGGACATGAGGTGCTGAGGTCATTACTCCTGGTAGAAGGAAGATTGATTCTTCCTGTAAGGTGATAAAGGGAGGCACTATCCAATCCACGAGTAAGAGGAGGAAATGCAGACTCCCATTGTCTGACTAAGAGAGGAGAGGACATGAGGTGCTGAGGTCATTACTCCTGGTAGAAGGAAGATTGATTCTTCCTGTAAGGTGGTAAAGGGAGGCACTATCCAATCCACGAGTAAGAGGAGGAAATGCAGACTCCCATTGTCTGACTAAGAGAGGAGAGGACATGAGGTGCTGAGGTCATTACTCCTGGTAGAAGGAAGATTGATTCTTCCTGTAAGGTGATAAAGGGAGGCACTATCCAATCCACGAGTAAGAGGAGGAAATGCAGACTCCCATTGTCTGACTAAGAGAGGAGAGGACATGAGGTGCTGAGGTCATTACTCCTGGTAGAAGGAAGATTGATTCTTCCTGTAAGGTGATAAAGGGAGGCACTATCCAATCCACGAGTAAGAGGAGGAAATGCAGACTCCCATTGTCTGACTAAGAGAGGAGAGGACATGAGGTGCTGAGGTCATTACTCCTGGTAGAAGGAAGATTGATTCTTCCTGTAAGGTGATAAAGGGAGGCACTATCCAATCCACGAGTAAGAGGAGGAAATGCAGACTCCCATTGTCTGACTAAGAGAGGAGAGGACATGAGGTGCTGAGGTCATTACTCCTGGTAGAAGGAAGATTGATTCTTCCTGTAAAGGGATAAAGGGAGGCCCTATCCAATCCACCAGTAGGAGGAGGAGACGCAGACGCCCATTATCCGGGTGAAAGAGGAGAGAGCATGAGGTGCTGAGGACATTACTCGTGGTAAAAGGAAGATTGATTCTTCCTGTAAAGGGATAAAAGGAGGCCCTATCCAATCCACCAGTAGGAGGAGGAGACGCAGAAGCCCATTGTCTGACTGAGAGAGGAGAGAGCATGAGGTGCTGAGGACATTACTCGTGGTAAAAGGAAGATTGATTCTTCCTGTAAAGGGATAAAGGGAGGCCCTATCCAATCCACCAGTAGGAGGAGGAGACGTAAACGCTCATTGTCTGACTGAGAGAGGAGAGAGCATGAGGTGCTGAGGACATTACTCCTGGTAAAAGGAACATTGATTCTTCCTGTAAAGGGATAAAGGGAGGCCCTATCCAATCCACCAGTAGGAGGAGGAGACGCAGACGCCCATTGTCTGACTGAGAGAGGAGAGAGCATGAGGTGCTGAGGACATTACTTGTGGTAAAAGGAAGATTGATTCTTCCTGTAAGGGATAAAGGGAGGCCCTATCCAATCCACCAGTAGGAGGAGGAGACAGACGCCCATTATCCGACTGAGAGAGGAAAGAGCATGACGTGCTGAGGACGTTACTCCTGGTAGAAGGAAGACTGATTCTTCTCTAAGGGGCTAAAAAGGCCCGATTCTATATGGGGTTTGAGGGTTGGTGAGGGGAGACTTATGGGAAGGGTTAAGGAGAGACGCAAAGGAGAAAACTGTATTGAATGTTGATCCTGGAAACCATTTACTCCACAATATGTAAAATGAAAGACTCGTCGAGATCATCACTTTGTGTAGTGTGGGAGGGAAAGGATTGGAATTTTCCTCAGGATCCCAGGAGTTATCCAATATGTAAGAGAGAGACAGAGAGAGAGAGAGAGAGAGAGAGAGAGAGAGAGAGAGAGAGAGAGTGAGTTATTCCATGTGGAAGCCAAAGTAAACTGAAACCTGGATTAGGGAGAGGATTGTAATGGCACCGTGGAGCGTTATCTCGGGTTACGCACTGCAGAATAGCAAGAGCATGTGCTTACCAGAAACGCCGGGCAAACAACGCCAACGACAAGCGATATCTCTTCATCTCGTGCCAAAAGTGGAACTGGTTCTTCGTTTACTCAACAAATTTTGCTGTCGGCTGTCAGTTCGTTACACTATTATCTCGTCTTTGGGCCAACTGAATCAACCTTTTCAAACTGTTTACCTACGAGATCAAACGTGGATGCAAACTGTTGGGAAAATAGGTCAAACTTTGTGTTTTTCCCAGTGGTCATATTTTATTCTCATCCCGAAGGGGGTGGGGGAAGGGCCTTCTTGAAAAGAGCCACACGGAATGGTCAGTAATTTTTGTTTTATACTTGAGTCAGTAAAATATGTTGTTTACCAAAGCTAAACGTATGGAGGTTCCCATCAGTAAAATGAATGGTTCTGATGTTTAGAAATGTTGCAGGTTTGAGCAAACAGTGCAGCAATACAAATCTCAACTTCTTTTAATACAAAACATGTTAAAATGAAATTAGATAGTTAGAATTCCCCATAGGAGAATACTATTGTTTTTGGTAGTATTATTATTATTCTTTCAGCGCGTTTTTTTCCGCAAGAAATCTGAAATAATTATCATAGGTAGCCTATGGTAAGAATATGCCATAGACCTAGTTTTAGTGACTTTGACCTACTTTTCAAGGTCACAAGGGCTTTTAAAGGCAAAATTTGTAAAATTTGAAATTACCATTAGCCCTAAAGTATAATCCGTATGGCTAAGGGCCTTATGGACAATGATACAGAGGTAAATCCCCAGATATTGCCCCACTTTAATGCAAGTAGGTCAAAGTCAAGGTCGCTAATGGCCAAACCGGCTCAAAACAGGTTTGTTTCCGAGATCTCAAAAACCGGAGGGCCCAGAGCCCTCATCTTAGTGGCATATGATGCCCTATACATTTATCTAAGGTTAGCTGAACTTTTGCAGCGACTGCTTAATTACTTTTTTTTGGTATAGATTTTTAACTATTTTTGACATTGCAGAAATCGTGACTTTGGCAATTTTTCCATGAAATACTGGTTTTTGGTCATAGCATGCTATAGTAAACTACCCCAAACATATACCCAATACTGCCAAATCAAATTTGACCTTGACCCTCATTTTCAAGGTCATATGGCTATTTCATGGGAAAAAATTGACGTGGGCTAAAAGTGATGTTTTGTTGTCACACCCCCCCCCCCATTCGCACATGCTCTTTCAGAATATGGGGTCATATTTAACCCGTGACCTTCACATGACCTTGTAAGTGCCCATTGTCTTCAATTTCAAAGGTCTATTTCTCTATATTTGTCATTTTTGCCTATGTTTTACCTCCATATACCTGCTTTTATACAGATAAATTGCTTTAGAATAGTTTGTTAACATAACTCAAAATTTAGTCAAGGGGTCATTAGGCCAATAAACCATTACACAATATCTTTTACTGAGTGACGAAAGCATTTCCACACCTGTTTTGCAGGGGAATCCTCCCCCACTGGCTTTAGACAGTTGCAGTCTAGTTATTAATTGTTATATATATATATATATTATATATATATATATATATATATATATATATATATATATATATATATATATACACGTGTGTGTTATTGAGTTTTTATGTGTTTGTGTATAATTATGTGTATTTATTGAGTACAACCAATACCATTGCCCCATTTTATGATATATTTCTTTTAAAACAATACATGTGTTTGTAAGAGAAACAAATTCTACTATAAGGTGAACCAAAATACAGAAACACTACTAAGCAATGGTAGAATATTGTTTTCGCAAGAAATTCTAGAAATCGAGTTTCCCTTTATTTGTAAATTTTAGAAAATTACCTGTCTCTTGATCTTCAAACTACTTATGAAGTTTTATATCCTAAGATTATTCATCATTACTTGGAAGGGATTTGTCCAATATGTTATTACCTAATGTGATTCAAGGTTTACAGAAATAACAGTAGGAATAGAATAGATGTAGCTGGAAATTCTATTCATGAATTGCTTAGTAATTCTCAGACACATCAGGATTCTGATATTCTAGTCTGCAAAGCAATCCAGTCTTGCTTGAATTTACCTTCGGCAATGCAGGGTGTGCGGCAATGCCTAATGCAGGCAATATATCGTTGGCAATATCTCTTTGGAGCTCAGCACTCTAATCGGAGTCTGCATGAAATGGATGCAATACATTCACTAGATCTATTACCTCAATTAGCAGCTTAGGCGAAGCAAGCAACACCAATTATCGCTTGATACAGAGGCAATAAACCTCCAGGTTACTTACTGTGATCAGATAGGTGTCTTTATCCCAAACAGATAATGTGTCTGTATCTGTCTGTATAAATATTTATCAATGTATCAGTTAAATAGGTGTCTGCATTTTTATATCTCTCTATCTGTAAATTCGACTATCTATTTATCTATCTGACTCACGTAACTGAGTTCGACCAAACCAGATCTTAGATTAACAAATCAGTAGTAAAAAAATTCATCGTAGAATTAAGCTTTTGGAACTTGGCAATTGATGAATATTCCATGTGCAATTTTTAAGTGTATTCGTATATTTAAACCTATTGAAAATCACATTTGCAAGAAATATGTTGAGTTTAATATCCCCAGTGACCTCATTAGTACATTTTTTTTTATTTTCCCCAATGCAAGTAAGGATCACCAAGACGAGTAATCAAATGACCATCCTGTTATGGGTTCGAATCCAGCAGAGGTTTGTTTTCTCATTTAGATTATCGAGGCTTTCAGTTACTGTTGATTTACAAGTTGTTTACAAATTAATCGTGAGAGAAAATTACAACAGGAGAGTTTAGATGGTTCAAACTATCTTCTGTTAAGTACACAGGAAATGGGTGCGTTAATATCTTACAATTTCTGATGTCAAAATATCCTAGTTAATTAAAAAAGGGAAAATTGGTATTATAATTTTTATGATAAGTTCAGAGAAAGAAAAAAATAAAAAAAGTTGTAGAGTGAAACAGAGATCACTAAACATGTGGTAAAGGTGATGTCCTTACATTTTGGACATTAATTTCAAGATTCGACAAATTTATATGAAAAAGAAACTATGGATATCTCATTGAGGTGGTCGATTAAGTCGAGTGTTGTTATCTAAAATCAATTGTTTCCGCATGGAAAGACTGGAAATGTCTGTACAAGCATTAGTCTGAATATATTAGTTTTTTGGATTGCGTCCATTAACTGCTAAACTTCTAAAACCTTGAGCTGGCAGGATTCTAAACCCAAAAGCTGACAAGCTTCTAATACCTTTAACTGACCAAATCTTTAATCCCATGACCTGCTTACCTCTAGTTTCCTCAACTGGCATACTTCTAATTTTGATCTGTTGACAAGTCTCTAATCTCATCATAGAAGCATTTCTATAAACCCATCAGCTGGCAAACTTCTGATCTCCTCTGCTGGAAAATCTCTAATGTCATTGGCTGGTAAACTTGAAAGCCTTTGAGATGGCAAACCTTTATACCCCCAAGTTGACAAAGCTCTAATCCCATCAGCTGACTAACCTCCGAACCCATTTGCTGGTAAACCCCAAATCAGATACCTAATCCCATCAGAGGGCAAACCTCATATCATATCAGCTGATCTACATCTAATCCCCTCAGCTGGCAAACCTCCAAACCTATCAGCTGACAAGCCTCCAAACCCATTACTTAACAAAACTTCAATCCCATCTGCTGGAAATCCTCTGATCACAACAGCTGTGGCACAATAGTGTAAGACTTTTACAATCTCAGTTTGGTCATTTCGCTTAAGAAGATAAGATTATGATGAACTCTCTTAAGAAGTAAGAACATTATTCTCTTAATCACATAGGATAAAACTTTGTACTCTTACTTGAAGAGGACACACTTCTAAGTCTCCTAAGTCTCAGTTCAATTTACTCTTCACCTTTTCTAAAGGGATACTTCCCCTTATTGATTGAGGTAAAGGGACTCCCGTGTGTAAAAGGAGAGTAGCTAACTTTACTTTATCTGTTTGTTGGTCATCTTGTAAGGAATTTATAAGACACTAAATAGGAAGAATAAATTGGAATATTATTCAAGTCATTTATATCTTCAGATTTGTTATTTATTTTAGGTAAAGGAAGAAATATTTTATCACTGACTTATAATTCAGAGCTAAAGGCCGGAACAACGGAATGGAACAAAATCTGATGAATTGGACAGGAACTGACGGAACTGAGGAAACTCGGTTCTGATGTGGAGTTGGATCGTTCCGTTCCGGACACTCGAACGACCAAAGTTTTTTATTATTTCTGATGGGAAAAAATAATAGAAATAACCGCCCTTTAAAACTAAAGAGGGATTGGTTTACACACACACACACACACACACACACACACATATATATATATATATATATATATATATATATATATATATATATATATATATATATATATATATATGTGTGTGTGTGTGTGTGTGTGTTTGTGTGTGTGTTTATATATTAACCAGTTTCCCATTTATTTTTAAAATGACAGCTTGTGGATGAGAACCTTTGCAGAAAACTTACTAGATATCAGGTCTCCCATTCTCTCCACTTGACCAAACCACTTCCCAATGCCTTGGTCTTTATTTCACCTGCATTGACTTTATTTTTATTACCACTCAACTGATTCATTTCACTTTAAACCCCAATATTCTCATTATTCTTTATTTTTTTTCATTCACATTACATAGCCAAAACTCACTCCCTTAAAGGTGCGTTGGATCATTCATTCATTATTACTTTTGGTTTCTATAAACGCAGCTGTTGTCTTCCGATCCCTTTTGCATATAACCTGCTTCCTTTCTTGAGTTTTTTAATGTTTGACTTGCTTCTTTCACAAGTTTTCTACTATTACTAACCTGTTTTCAAATAATTTAGATGAAGTTTTAAATAGAAATATCTTGAAGATTTGATATAGAAGTTATGGTTAGGTAGGAGCCTCGATGGCCGAGTCGGTTTGGGCAGCAAGCTTGGACTTCGTAGAAGTCTGTGACGTGGGTTCAACTCCGCACTCGACTAGTCGGAAAGGCGGACACTTTGCTGTTTTACACGAATTTGCCATCAAATATTTTTCACAATTTTCTTTCCGCCTCATACTACATGCGTCTGCCATCTAGTGGGAGAAATGGTAAACTAAGGATCTCTTATTACTATCATTATCATTTTTAATAACTTTTATTACAGGCACAAGAAGGAGGTAAAAATGGAGGGATTTGAACTACGAAAGAGGATCTATAACCCATTCTGGAAACACACAAGCAAGAAGGCATGCCCAAAGACTGCCAGTGTCAGGGATTATACAGTCAATTTATGTCCAGTAGATGTGAGAAGAGGTGACCTTGTAGGTGCAACAATATTAGGAGAAGGCGAGTAATTCTTCCAATGTAGCCTTATTATAGTAATACTTAGGAGGAGATTCTACTGAATGTGCAGAATTCTTCGTGGAGTTACGGAATTACACAGAATTAATGTACTTTAGAATTATCTCAGGTAACATACATTGATTGATTGATTGATTTGAGGTTTTGTGGCATCCTGACATCTAAGGTCATTGACCTCGATAATGTTTATTGTAAATCAAAAAATGAAAGAATATTCAATTAAAACCATAAAAACAAAGATGTTATTTTAAAAGTTAAATATCTTTCAGAAGAACTGCTTCTAAAATAAAGCTAGAAATACCACTAGCATAGTAGGACACATCATGTCCAAGAATCTTGCCAAGGATGAACCTGCCATCCTCACCTCGAGCCTCAAACATGTTTACAACAAACACTGAGATAAGGATTATGCAAAAGAGGTTGAATACCAAGATCTTCTAAGTAAGGATGATGGAGCAGAAGTAAAGAAGAAAGCTAAAAAGTCGATGCAAAAGAGGCAGAAGTTAGACTTCAAAGATCTTTAAGTAATGCCAACAGTGTGCCACATAAACTGGACTGACGACAATACCACTTTTTATCCTTTCTTGTAACCTAAAGTTATTTCTCTCAGTAAAGTTTATCTCTCTCGAATAAACACAACAATAAACATTAAGATATTATTTGTTAATGAGAAAGAGAAAGAATATTATGCTCCTGTTTTGATCCTTGAAATGCTCCTTCTCATCAGTTGTTTGCTTATTACAGGAATCCCCTCCATTCCAAGAGGCTATTCCCGTTGGAATAATGTAAATAATGTATTGCGTCACTGATTCCAAGAAGCAAAGGTCAATCAATCAGTCAATCAGTCAGTCAGAGTCAGTCAGTCGATCAGAGTCAGTCAGTCAGCCAGTCAGTCCCCTTGGGAGAGGAAAGAGATTTCATATGAATGATACTACCAGACAAGATTCATTCATTATTAATTAGTTCATTCACAGGGGAAGGGAGGTCAAGGTCACATTATATATACATAGAAAAGAGAAATAAGGATGACAGTATTAAAAGTGATTTGAAATGGATTTTCAAAATAGACAAGAATTAATTGGTCAAAGCAATGATTTACTTCAATTTTCATTGGATGTAATGTAGATTTAATTTACCCACATTAATCACCTATAATGAATAATTGAATTCTTCATTATATCTGAATGTTGACTGTTTTAATCTTCCTTTTAATTTCTCTTAACACAAACACAAACACAGAAACAAACAGCAAATACTTCCAGAAAACTTATAAACTCTCGAGAAGGTTTTGAAGTTTGACTAAAGTTACTCAACTGATCCAGTATTAACTGCGAGTGGAGGGAATTACCAAAGATCAACACTTGCTCGTTCAACAATGTCATGGATTCTGTCTGTCTGTCTCTCTCTCTCTCTCTCTCTCTCTCTCTCTCTCTCTCTCTCTCTCTCTCTCTCTTAGGATATCCACTATGTACATCTATGATTATGATGTCCCTAAGGAAGTAAAAGGTACAATGTCTTCGTGGATTCTTACCCGACCAAAAGTAACGTGATTTAATCTCCTATGTTGATTGTTCCAGTATTCCAGACCCTCCTCTTCAGGTACTGATTCCCTGTCAAAAACGTGAACCCGTCTCCGGCATTGGAGGTCTTTTCCCTCGGTATGAAGGTAAGACTGAAATAGTAATGACAACACTAAACCCTCTTAATGAAGGAGTCAATTATTCAGATGGTCGAGATTCCTCCATTTCATCCCTGAAAATGACATCTATTATTGAGGCATTCGTCCTCAATGCTTTTCGAAAGGGGGAAGGATAGGTGAGGGATGCAAGGAAGAAACCTTGCATGTTGTTGTCTCTGGGAAGTTACAACATCTTAGAAGACTTTCATTCAATTACAAATTAATTAATCTCCTCTGAAGTTTTGTATGTTCTTTGATTATGGATAACAATGGTCCTAAAATACTTTAAAGGAAAAGAGGCCAAAGACAATTTTTTTTTTACCAGTCTCTGTGAAACTTCTCATTATCACCTTGCATTTAGAACACTTAATACTTCGGAAACGTATTCATATAATTAGAAATCAATGTCCATCCGTCTCGAATTGACTTTTAAGGAAGAATAAACCTTTCCATATATCTCTCAAAGTTATTTAGTTTACATTTAATGTAACAACAACCACGAATTTTGAAAACTAATTAATTTCTTGGTCGCGAAGTGGTCCTACTTATCAAATATATGCTAGTATTCCTCTTTACCATTATCCTTATTTCTTATTCTGGAATATCTTCTGGTATTTCTCTTTTTCTCTGTCTTTCTTTCCTATCCAAAGTACCTTGTGGTTTTCACATACCCATATTTCCTCTCTCTTCCTTCCTTCTACTCTCCCCCCCCCTCCCTTTCCTGTGAGGAAGGAAAACCAAAGAACAAAAGGGCTCTGTCAAAAGATCAGAGACATTACAAAGAATGTTGGAGTCTCTTTGATGTTGAATGTTGAAGGCCAAATATGCGCGGCCTATCTGTGCTATGGGAGGACATCTCTCTCTCTCTCTCTCTCTCTCTCTCTCTCTCTCTCTCTCTCTCTCTCTCTCTCTCTCTCAAGTAAATAATAATCTTCCCCTGTACCACAAGTCATTACGGGTCATCTTACCTCCTAATCCGAGGTAATAATTAACCTGTGTGCCAAAAAGGATCAGGTACAAAGTGAAGGTACGTATCAGGATGACTCAATTCTGATATACACTAGAGGAAGATTCCAGTTCCAAATTGTAAGGTTTTCAAGGTAATGTGAAAAGTAAGAAGAATTATTCTTGCTGGTAATGTTTCCTGACATTTTGAACGATAGAATTATTTGTGCCTCAGTCATTTCCATAAATGTTTCATCCCTAATTAAACGAGTACCGATTTAAACGAAAACTAAAAAAAAGATCTGTGAATAATAATTGATGAATATGTACACAGCACAAAGAACATGCCATCAGGAAATTGGATGAAAATATGCTAAAGTATTCTTCCATACTTTACAATATTTTTTCAAACAACGCTACACAAAAGACATTGATAAATAACTATTATCATATATGCATAGACAATCTTCAATCAATATTAAACAGTTTTTTGAAAGGGACGTTGGACTCCGAGGGAGAGCTGGAAAAGAAACCTTCCTCGGAATAGAAATGAAAACGTTTAGATATTACCTCAATTTACAAAAACTTTATAACCGAGTCGCATTTGTAAAGTTCTGCTAAGCAAAAATTGCAAACTTAGTTTCCCACGAATGATATTTCTCTCGATTCTTGTATTTCCTTTGACCTGGGTCAAACTTTGAATTCGCAATTCCAGGATCATTTCTCACAAACTTTGTAGATACTGAAAAGACAAAATTAATTTTTAAGTTTTCACAAGTTGAGGAGTTTCTGATGATGAGGGGAAATATGACCAATTGATTAAGAGAATGATTTTAAGTGTTTGAAAGTTTTACTTTTTTAAATACTTTTCCTTCTTCGAAGGAGATCAGACGTTTCTTTGATATATGATGGTGTAATACTTGTCCCATTACATCCACTTAAAGTATCTTCGAATTTTATCCAATGAAATGGAGTGAAGAATTTCTAGGCGTCCCTCAGATTCTTGGTTAATTGTGGAAGAGAGAGAGAGAGAGAGAGAGAGAGAGAGAGAGAGAGAGAGAGAGAGAGAGAGAGAGAGAGAGAGAGCTACAGGTCTTTCCTCCTTCTCCTCTTCTCCTCCTTTTATGAACTGAAAAGGAAGAAGCGATTCTCTTCCTTGAGGAAAGTCTCCGAAGCTTCACTGGAATTATCCTTCTGCTGATCCCTTCAATGACATAAATCTCTTTCAGTAATACATAAAGATTATATATAAAATAATATATAATAAGATATAAAATAAAATATATCTGGTCCTGTTAAATGGGAAAACTTCCTTATCTTACTGTGGTAAAATTCACTAGTTCCATTAGATCATAAATATATTAATCCCCTTAACTCGTAAAGCATATCTCTAACTTTAAATTATTTAAATTGTAGTACACATCACATTCATTTAACCAGTATACTATATTTAACGTGTTTTAGTCATAAATACATTAAAATGTCTTAAATCCTAAAACACATTAAGTTTCATCAAATCATTAAGTACATTTATTCCTTTAAATCTTAAAACAAATTACTCCATTTAGGTAATAAATCATATTTCAATTCCTTTTACATCTTGTTTTTACAAAAATATATACATCAAGCATTGGTAAGTCATTCGAGAATTATCAAAATCGAGAGGTAAATTCTCTAGAATAAGAAAAAGTGAATATGTGCACATTTTTGCGCCTATAAGGAACGAGAACATCGCCGTAAAATCGTGCTATCATTCCAGTGCTTAAAGCCACGTGACTCAGTGTATAGCCACGTGACTCAGTGTATATGTGCACAATTTTGCGCCTATAAGGAACAAGAACATCGCCGTAAAATCGTGCTATCTTACCAGTGCTTAAAGCCACGTGACTCAGTGTATAACCACGTGACTCAGTGTATATGTGCACAATTTTGCGCCTATGAGGTACAAGAACATCGCCGTAAAATCATGCTATCATACCAGTGCTTAAAGCCACGTGACTCAGTGTATAGCCACGTGACTCAGTGTATATGTGCACAATTATACGCCTGTAAGGTACGAGAACCTCGCCGTAAAATCGTGCTACCATACCAGTGCTTAAAGCCACGTGACTCAGTGTATAGCCACGTGACTCAGTGTATATGTGCACAGTTTTGCGCCTATAAGGAACGTGAACATCGACGTAAAATCGTACTATCATACCAGTGCTTAAAGCTACGTGACTCAGTGTATAGCCACGTGACTCAGTGTATATGTGCACAATTTTGCGCCTATAAGGAACGAGAACATCGCCGTAAAATCGTGCTATCATTCCAGTGCTTAAAGCCACGTGACTCAGTGTATAGCCACGTGACTCAGTGTATATGTGCACAATTTTGCGCCTATAAGGAACAAGAACATCGCCGTAAAATCGTGCTATCTTACCAGTGCTTAAAGCCACGTGACTCAGTGTATAGCCACGTGACTCAGCGTATATGTGCACAATTTTGCGCCTATGAGGTACAAGAACATCGCCGTAAAATCATGCTATCATACCAGTGCTTAAAGCCACGTGACTCAGTGTATAGCCACGTGACTCAGTGTATATGTGCACAATTATACGCCTGTAAGGTACGAGAACCTCGCCGTAAAATCGTGCTACCATACCAGTGCTTAAAGCCACGTGACTCAGTGTATAGCCACGTGACTCAGTGTATATGTGCACAGTTTTGCGCCTATAAGGAACGTGAACATCGCCGTAAAATCGTACTATCATACCAGTGCTTAAAGCTACGTGACTCAGTGTATAGCCACGTGACTCAGTGTATATGTGCACAATTTTGCGCCTATAAGGAACGAGAACATCGCCGTAAAATCGTGCTATCATACCAGTGCTTAAAGCCACGTGACTCAGTGTATAGCCACGTGACTCAGTGTATATGTGCACAATTTTGCGCATATAAGGAACGAGAATATCGCCGTAAAATCGTGCTATCTTACCAGTGCTTAAAGCCACGTGACTCAGTGTATAGCCACGTGACTCAGTGTATATGTGCACAATTTTGCGCCTATAAGGTACGAGAACATCACCGTAAAATCGTGCTATCATATCAGTGCTTAAAGCCACGTGACTCAGTGTATAGCCACGTGACTCAGTGTATATGTGCACAATTTTGCGCCTATAAGGTACGAGAACATCGCCGTAAAATCGTGCTATCATACCAGTGATTGAAGCCACGTGACTCAGTGTATAGCCACGTGACTCAGTGTATATGTGCACAATTAGGGCCTATAAGGAACGAGAACATTGCCGTAAAATCGTGCTATCATTCCAGAGCTTAAAGCCACGTGACTCAGTGTATATGTGCACAATTTTGCGCCTATAAGGAACGAGAACATCGCCGTAAAATCGTGCTATCATACCAGTGCTTAAAGCCACGTGACTCAGTGTATAGCCACGTGACTCAGTGTATATGTGCACAATTTTGCGCCTATAAGGTACGAGAACATCGGCGTAAAATCGTGCTATCATACCAGTGCTTAAAGCCACGTGACCCAGTGTATATGTGCACAATTATGCGCCTATAAGGTACGAGAACATTGCCGTAAAATCATGCTATCATACCAGTGCTTAAAGCCACGTGACTCAGTGTATAGCCACGTGACTCAGTGTATATGTGCACAATTTTGCGCCTATAAGGTACGAGAACATCGCCGTAAAATCGTGCTATCATACCAGTGATTGAAGCCACGTGACTCAGTGTATAGCCACGTGACTCAGTGTATATGTGCACAATTAGGGCCTATAAGGAACGAGAACATTGCCGTAAAATCGTGCTATCATTCCAGAGCTTAAAGCCACGTGACTCAGTGTATATGTGCACAATTTTGCGCCTATAAGGAACGAGAACATCGCCGTAAAATCGTGCTATCATACCAGTGCTTAAAGCCACGTGACTCAGTGTATAGCCACGTGACTCAGTGTATATGTGCACAATTTTGCGCCTATAAGGTACGAGAACATCGGCGTAAAATCGTGCTATCATACCAGTGCTTAAAGCCACGTGACCCAGTGTATATGTGCACAATTATGCGCCTATAAGGTACGAGAACATTGCCGTAAAATCATGCTATCATACTAGTGCTTAAAGCCACGTGACTCAGTGTATATGTGCACAATTTTGCGCCTATAAGGAACGTGTACATCGCCGTAAAATCGTGCTATCATACCAGTGCTTAATGCCACGTGACTCAGTGTATAGCCACGTGACTCAGTGTATATGTGCACAATTTTGCGCCTATAAGGAACGAGAACATCGCCGTAAAATCGTGCTATCATTCCAGCGCTTAAAGCCACGTGACTCAGTGTATAGCCACGTGACTCAGTGTATATGTGCACAATTTTGCGCCTATAAGGAACGTGAACATCGCCGTAAAATCGTGCTATCATACCAGTGCTTAAAGTCACGTGACTCAGTGTATAGCCACGTGACTCAGTGTATATGTACACAATTTTGCGCCTATAAGGAACGAGAACATCGGCGTAAAATCGTGCTATCATTCCAGTGCTTTAAGCCACGTGACTCAGTGTATATGTGCACAATTTTGCGCCTATAAGGAACGAGAACATCGCCGTAAAATCGTGCTATCTTACCAGTGCTTAAAGCCACGTGACTCAGTGTATAGCCACGTGACTCAGTGTATATATGCACAATTTTGCGCCTATAAGGTACGAGAACATCGCCGTAAAATTGTGCTATCATTCCAGTGCTTAAAGCCACTTGACTCACTGTATAGCCACGTGACTCGGTGTATATGTGCACATTTTTGCGCCTATAAGGAACGAGAACATCGCCGTAAAATCGTGCTATCATTCCAGTGCTTAAAGCCACGTGACTCAGTGTATAGCCACTTGACTCAGTGTATATGTGCACAATTTTGCGCCTATAAGGAACGAGAACATCGCCGTAAAATCGTGCTATCATTCCAGTGCTTAAAGCCACGTGACTCAGTGTATAGCCACGTGACTCAGTGTATATGTGCACAATTTTGCGCCTATAAGGAACGAGAACATCGCCGTAAAATCGTGCTATCTTACCAGTGCTTAAAGCCACGTGGCTCAGTGTATAGCCACGTGACTCAGTGTATATGTGCACAATTTTGCGCCTATAACGTACAAGAACATCGCCGTAAAATCATGCTATCATACCAGTGCTTAAAGCCACGTGACTCAGTGTATAGCCACGTGACTCAGTGTATATGTGCACAATTATACGCCTGTAAGGTACGAGAATATCGCCGTAAAATCGTGCTATCATACCAGTGCTTAAAGCCACGTGACTCAGTGTATAGCCACGTGACTCAGTGTATATGTGCACAATTTTGCGCCTATAAGGAACGAGAACATCGGCGTAAAATCGTGCTATCATTCCAGTGCTTAAAGCCACGTAACTCAGTGTATATGTGCACAATTTTGCGCATATAAGGAACGAGAATATCGCCGTAAAACTTTGCTATCTTACCAGTGCTTAAAGCCATGTAACTCAGTGTATAGCCACGTGACTCAGTGTATAGCCACGTGACTCAGTGTATAGCCACGTGACTCAGTGTATATGTGCACAATTTTTGCGCCTATAAGGTACGAGAACTTCGCCGTAAAATCGTGCTATCATACCAGTGCTTGAAGCCACGTGACTCAGTGTATAGCCACGTGACTCAGTGTATATGTGCACAATTTCGGCCTATAAGGAACGAGAACATTGCCGTAAAATCGTGCTATCATTCCAGTTCTTAAAGCCACGTGACTCAGTGTATATGTGCACAATTTTGCGCCTATAAGGAACGAGAACATCGCCGTAAAATCGTGCTATCTTACCAGTGCTTAAAGCCACGTGACTCAGTGTATATGTGCACATTTTTGCGCCTAGAGGGTAGGAGAACATCGCCGTAAAATCGTGCTATCACACCAGTGCTTAAAGCCACGTGACTCAGTGTATAGCCACGTGACTCAGTGTATATGTGCACAATTTTGCGCCTATAAGGTACGAGAACATCGCCGTAAAATCGTGCTATCATACCAGTGCTTAAAGCCACGTGACTCAGTGTATAGCCACGTGACTCAGTGTATATGTGCACAATTGTGCGCCTAAAAGGTACGAGAACATTGCCGTAAAATCGTGCTATCATACCAGTGCTAAAAGCCACGTGACTCAGTGTATATGTGCACAATTTTGCGCCTATAAGGAACGTGTACATCGCCGTAAAATCGTGCTATCATACCAGTGCTTAATGCCACGTGGTGACTCAGTGTATATGTGCACAATTTTGCGCCTATAAGGAACGAGAACATCGCCGTAAAATCGTGCTATCATTCCAGCGCTTAAAGCCACGTGACTCAGTGTATAGCCACGTGACTCAGTGTATATGTGCACAATTTTGCGCCTATAAGGAATGTGAACATCGCCGTAAAATCGTGCTATCATACCAGTGCTTAAAGCCACGTGACTCAGTGTATAGCCACGTGACTCAGTGTATATGTGCACAATTATGCACCTATAAGGTACGAGAACATCGCCGTTAAATTGTGTTATCATACCAGTGCTTAAAGCCACGTGACTCAGTGTATAGCCACGTGACTCAGTGTATATGTGCACAATTTTGCGCCTATAAGGAACGAGAACATCGGCGTAAAATCGTGCTATCATTCCAGTGCTTAAAGCCACATGACTCAGTGTATATGTGCACAATTTTGCGCCTATAAGGAACGAGAACATCGCCGTAAAATCGTGCTATCTTACCAGTGCTTAAAGCCACGTGACTCAGTGTATAGCCACGCGACTCAGTGTATATATGCACAATTTTGCGCCTATAAGGTACGAGAACATCGCCGTAAAATCGTGCTATCATACCAGTGCTTAAAGCCACGTGACTCAGTGTATAGCCATGTGACTCAGTGTATATGTGCACAATTTTGCGCCTATAAGGTACGAGAACATCGCCGTAAAATCGTGCTATCATTCCAGTGCTTATTGCCACGTGACTCAGTGTATATGTGCACATTTTTGCGCCTATAAGGAACGAGAACATCGGCGTAAAATCGTGCTATCATTCCAGTGCTTAATGCCACGTGACTCATTGTATAGCCACGTGACTCAGGGTATATGTGAACAATTTTGCGCCTATAAGGAACGAGAACATTGCTGTAAAATCGTGCTATCATTCCAGTGCTTGAAGCTACGTGACTCAGTGTATAGCCACGTGACTCGGTGTATATGTGCACATTTTTGCGCCTATAAGGAACGAGAACATCACCGTAAAATCGTAATATCATTCCAGTGCTTAAAGCCACGTGACTCAGTGTATAGCCACGTGACTCAGTGTATATGTGCACAATTTTGCGCCTATAAGGAACGAGTACATCGCCGTAAAATCGTGCTATCATTCCAGTGCTTAAAGCCACCTGACTCAGTGTATAGCAAAGTGACTCGGTGTATATGTGCACATTTTTGCGCCTATAAGGTACGAGAACATCGGCGTAAAATCGTGATTTCATTCCAGTGCTTAAAGCCACGTGTCTCAGTGTATAGCCACGTGACTCAGTGTATATGTGCACAATTTTGCGCCTATAAGGAACGAGAACATCGGCGTAAAATCGTGCTCTCATTCCAGTGCTTAAAGCCACGTGACTTAGTATATATGTGCACATTTTTGCGCCTATAAGGTACGAGAAGATCGGCGTAAAATCGTGCTATCATTCCATTGCTTAAAGCCACGTGACTCAGTGTATAGCCACGTGACTCAGTGTATATGTGCACATTTTTGCGCCTATAAGGAGCGAGAACATCGGCGTAAAATCGTGCTCTCATTCAAGTGCTTAAAGCCACGTGACTCAGTATATATGTGCACATTTTTGCGCCTATAAGGTACGAGAACATCGGCGTAAAATCGTGCTATCATTCCAGTGCTTGAAGCCACGTGACTCAGTATATATGTGCACATTTTTGCGCCTATAAGGTACGAGAACATCGGCGTAAAATCGTGATTTCATTCCAGTGCTTAAAGCCACGTGACTCAGTGTATAGCCACGTGACTCAGTGTATATGTGCACAATTTTGCGCCTATAAGGAACGAGAACATCGGCGTAAAATCGTGCTATCATTCCAGTGCTTGAAGCCACGTGACTCAGTGTATACGTGCACATTTTTGCGCCTATAAGGTACGAGAACATTGGCGTAAAATCGTGCTATCATTCCAGTGCTTAAAGCCAAGTGACTCAGTGTATAGCCACGTGACTCAGTGTATATATGCACAATTATACGCCTATAAGGAACGAGAACATCGGCGTAAAATCGTGCTATCATACCAGTGCTTAAAGCCACGTGACTCAGTGTATAGCCACGTGACTCAGTGTATATGTGCACATTTTTGCGCCTGTAAGGAACGAGAACATCGCCGTAAAATCGTGCTATCTTACCAGTGCTTAAAGCCACGTGACTCAGTGTATAGCCACGTGACTCAGTGTATATATGCACAATTTTGCGCCTATAAGGTACGAGAACATCGCCGTAAAATCGTGCTATCATTCCAGTGCTTAAAGCTACGTGACTCAGTGTATAGCCACGTGACTCAGTGTACATGTGCACAATTTTGCGCCTATAAGGTACGAGAACATTGCCGTAAATTCGTGCTATCATACCAGTGCTTAAAGCCACGTGACTCAGTGTATAGCCACGTGACTCAGTGTATATGTGCACATTTTTGCGCCTATAAGTAACGAGAACATCGGCGTAAAATCGTGCTATTATTCCAGTGCTTAAAGCCACGTGACTCAGTGTATAGCCACTTGACTCAGGGTATATGTGCACAATTTTGGGTCTATAAGGAACGAGAACATCGCCGTAAAATCGTGCTATCATTCCAGTGCTTAAAGCCACGAGACTCAGTATATAGCCACGTGACTCGGTGTATATGTGCACATTTTTGCGCCTATAAGGAACGAGAACATCGCCGTAAAATCGTGCTATCATTCCAGTGCTTAAAGCCACGTGACTCAGTGTATAGCTACGTGACTCAGTGTATATGTGCACATTTTTGCTCCTATAAGGAAAGAGAACATCGCCGTAAAATTGTGCTATCATTCCAGTGCTTAAATCCACGTGACTCAGTGTATATGTGCACTTTTTTGCGCCTATAAGGAACGAGAACATCGCAGTAAAATCGTGCTATCATTCCAGTGCTTGAAGCCACGTGACTCAGTATATATGTGCACAATTTTGCGCCTATAAGGAATGAGAACATCGCCGGAAAATCGTGCTATCCTTCCAGTGCTTAAAGCCACGTGACTCAGTGTATAGCCACATGACTCAGTGTATATGTGCACATTTTTGCGCCTATAAGGTACGAGAACATCGGCGTAAAATCGTGCTATCATTCCAGTGCTTAAAGCCATGTGACTCAGTGTATAGCCACGTGACTCAGTGTATATGTGCACATTTTTGCGCCTATAAGGAACGAGAACATCGGCGTAAAATCGTGCTATCATACCAGTGCTTAAAGCCACGTGACTCAGTGTATAGCCACGTGACTCAGTGTATATGTGCACATTTTTGTGCCTATAAGGAACGAGAACATCGGCGTAAATCGTGCTATCATTCCAGTGCTTAAAGCCACGTGACTCAGTGTATAGCCACGTGACTCAGGGTATATGTGCACAATTTTGCGCCTATAAGGAACGAGAACATCGCCGTAAAATCGTTCTATCATTCCAGTGCTTAAAGCCACGTGACTCAGTGTATATGTGCACAATTTTGCGCCTATAAGGAACGAGAACATCGGCGTAAAATCGTGCTATCATTCCAGTGCTTAAAGCCACGTGACTCAGTGTATAGCCACGTGACTCAGTGTATATGTGCACATTTTTGCGCCTATAAGGAACGAGAACATCGTCGTAAAATCTTGCTATCTTACCAGTGCTTAAAGCCACGTGACTCAGTGTATAGCCACGTGACTCAGTGTATATATACACAATTTTGCGCCTATAAGGTACAAGAACATCCCCGTAAAATCGTGCTATCATACCAGTGCTTAAAGCCACGTGACTCAGTGTATATGTGCACAATTTTGCGCCTATAAGGTACGAGAACATCGCCGTAAAATCGTGCTATCATACCAGTGCTTAAAGCCACGTGACTCAGTGTATAGCCACGTGACTCAGTGTATATGTGCACATTTTTGCGCCTATAAGGAACGAGAACATCGGCGTAAAATCGTGCTATCATTCCAGTGCTTAAAGGCACGTGACTCAGTGTATAGCCACGTGACCCAGGGTATATGTGCACAATTTTGCGCCTATAAGGAACGAGAACATCGCCGTAAAATCGTGCTATCATTCCAGTGCTTAAAGCCACGTGACTCAGTGTATAGCCACGTGACTCGGTGTATATGTGCTCCTATAAGGAACGAGAACATCGCCGTAAAATTGTGCTATCATCCCAGTGCTTAAAGCCACGTGACTCAGTGTATAGCCACGTGACTCAGTGTATATGTGCACATTTTTGCGCCTATAAGGAAAGAGAACATCGCCGTAAAATTGTGCTATCATTCCAGTGCTTAAGGCCATGTGACTCAGTGTATATGAGCACATTTTTGCGCCTATAAGGAAAGAGAACATCGCCGTAAAATTGTGCTATCATTCCAGTGCTTAAAGCCACGTGACTCAGTGTATATGTGCACATTTTTGCGCCTATAAGGAAAGAGAACATCGCCGTAAAATTGTGCTATCATTCCAGTGCTTAAAGCCACGTGACTCAGTGTATATCTGCACTTTTTTGCGCCTATAAGGAACGAGAACATCGCCGTAAAATCGTGCTATCATTCCAGTGCTTAAAGCCACGTGACTCAGTATATATGTGCACAATTTTGCGCATATAAGGAATGAGATCATCGCCGTAAAATCGTGCTATCATTCCAGTGCTCAAAGCCACGTGACTCGGTGTATAGCCACGTGACTCCGTGTATATGTGCAAAATTATGCGCCTATAAGGTACGAGAATATCGGCGTAAAATCGTGCTATCATTCCAGTGCTTAAAGCCACGTGACTCAGTGTATATGTGCACATTTTTGCGCCTATAAGGAACGAGAACATCGGCGTAAAATCGTGCTATCATACCAGTGCTTAAAGCCACGTGACCCAGTGTATAGCCACGTGACTCAGTGTATATGTGCACATTTTTGCGCCTATAAGGAACGAGAACATCGGCGTAAAATCGTGCTATCTTACCAGTGCTTAAAGCCACGTGACTCAGTGTATAACCACGTGACTCAGTGTATATGTGCACAATTTTGCGCCTATAAGGTACGAGAACATCGCCGTAAAATCGTGCTATCATACCACTGCTTAAAGCCACGTGACTCAGTGTATATGTGCACATTTTTGCGCCTATAAGGTACGAGAACATCGGCGTAAAATCGTGCTATCATTCCAGTGCTTAAAGCCACGTGACTCAGTGTATAGCCACGTGACTCAGTGTATATGTGCACATTTTTGCGCCTATAAGGAACGAGAACATCGGCATAAAATCGTGCTATCATTCCAGTGCTTAAAGCCACGTGACTCAGTGTATAGCCACGTGACTCAGTGTATATGTGCACATTTTTGCCCTATAAGGAACGAGAACATCGGCGTAAAATCGTGCTATTATTGCGCCGTTACGAACGAACAATAAGTGTTTCCTTTCCCCCCGTAAATATCGGCGTAAAGTTGTGCTTATATTCCCAGTGCCTACAGCCACGTGTCTCAGTGAATATGTGCACGATTTTCCGCTTATGAAGAACCTACAATAGGTGTTTTCATAAGCTTCTCCCGTGAATATCGGCGAAAAATCGTGCTTTTTCACTGACCTCAGTTTGTTTATTAAAGAATTTACTCACAAAGACTCATGTAAAAGATTAATTTTTACCAAGATTAATTACTTCAATGCTGTGAGAACACAACAGTGATCTAACCCAGTGGCAACATACCTGATACAACGAATCTATCACCGACCTAAGTTTCCTCTCTATTTAACGGCCAGAGAGCACAAAACTCTAAGGGCTTAAAACCGAATGTTTCACGACTCCATCATTAATCTCTTTTTCTTTCTTTCTTTTTTTTTTTTTTTTTAAATACTCTCAACCTCAAAGACAACACAGAAGAGCTATTTACTCCAGTGCTTTTCCTGATATAACCCATAAACCAGTGTCAAGAAGGGCTTTTGTAACCCAAAGCTCTATTTATTTTATCTCATTCTTTAGAATTAGACAATGCACATCCAACCAGCCCAACCTAGTGCTCTGTTGCCGTGCCATTTGACTCTAAGTGAAACCAAACTCCTCCCCATTGCATTGCGTGCAACGGACCGTTTTCAGCCATCTTTTGCTTCTTCTCTACAAGTCATATGTGTTAAGTCTAATCACCCTTGGTACCCTAATAATGGCTGATGATGGCGCCCAGACCCCTTCTCTAGGGGGCATTAAAAGGAAAAGTGTCGAAGCTATCTCTCCAAATGGTGGGGACTCTTCTAGAATGAGAAGAGACTCCCACATCAGCTAGGGAGAATCTGAAGCCGGAGCTTCAGACATTGAACGCCTCCACCTAGACCTTTCGCAATCCAAAACAGGCTCCCCTGACCCGGTACCCAAAATGGACGAAACAGATAACAGAACAGAGATAGGAATAAAGGATATTTCAGCAGCCCCTCAACAGGAAACGGCTATTCCCCCCTCTGTCAGGCCCAAGACAGGAACACGGCCTACTGCCAAGCTCGACATAGGCAGTCAAGAGAGTGCACGGCACGCAAAAACAAGGACCCAAGGTAATAGGAGGCCCACGGAGAACACGACGTTGAATGTCGCAGGTAAACTACAACCAACAGTTCCTTCCCTAGCAGATCTTCCAAGATTCAAAGCCTCTAGGGACTAACTCAAACCACTCCCCTAGTAAATTGATAGACTTAGCAGTAAAATCAGGTAAAGAAGCAGGTCGTGCCATAGCTTACACTTACAAAATAACTAACGATGGGAACTTCATCCTCTTTCCCAACTCTTTCCCAAGAATGTCAAAGCAGTCGAAACCTTTAGGAACTATCGCCACTTTACAGAACTCGACCCCTCCCAAAGAAGGCGAAAAATTTATGTGTATGGATAACCCCTCTATCTTGACTTAGATTTCATCAACGAACACCCGGCCATTTCAGAAGCTGTTCGCAAACAGTACAAGAAGAACAAGCAGAAGTTTGATACCACCACAGTAGTATGCACCTTCACAGGCCCCTCCACTCCCCAATTTCTCGATCTAAATCATTGGGGCAAATACAGAGATGCAGACTATATCCTGCAGCCCACAAGATGTTTTAATTGCCAGCGTTTTGGGCACCACAAGAGTCAGTGCCAACACGAGACTAGATGTGGGGTATGCTCGGAGAAACACAAAACTGAAGTCTGTATCACTAAACACGAAAACAATCTGCCAATCATAGCCAAGTGCCCCAATTGCTCCGCGACCATCACGCCTGGAACAAACGCTGCCCAGCTTTCATCAATGAGCTAAATCGAAGGGGCACCCCAGCACCTTCATGAACTCAAATCAATCCTTCCCACCTCTCCTTCCGCCTTCACCCATCTCACCAATCCTACGCTGAAGCTGCAAAACCAGCTATCCGACCCTCTGGCACTGAACCTCCTTGCACGCCTCCCCATCATAGCCCTGCTCCCCTCTCTCCAGCAAGCTCGGACCCCACCCCCTCCTCATCCTCGCAGCAGGTCCCTCCACCTGAACCGGATATCGACCCCTCCACCTCTTCCTGTCCAAGCATCTCCGCCGGCTCTTCAGGTTCGACCGAGCCTGTCCCTGCGGTACAGCACTCTGCTGGCTCTTCTGGCTCGACCGAGCCTGTCCCTGCAGTATAGCACTCTGCTGGCTCTTCAGGCTCGACCGAGCATGTCCCTGCAGTACAGCACTCTGCTTCCACCTCACCCACACCCAACCACTCAGCAAACAGATTACCTAATAGTAGGCTATTACTGGAACCCAACCCAACCTCTCCTTCCCAGCCCGATCTCTTACCCTGCTGCTCTTGCATTAAAAAATTGCAAGAAATCACTATAAACCTCTATTCAGCCCTTCATGGGGCCCCCGGGCTCTCCCCAGACTACACGCGTATCATAGCAAACCTGATTAAGGACCTGACCCAATACCATGGATCCTTGCAGCAATGATAGCTCGGACTCTGAAGTTGACCTACACACATATGAAACCAGCGAGGGACTTGGAATTATGCAGTGGAACATCACAGGAGTTAGCAGCAAGTATGCACTCCTGTTATCTCAGACTGCCACCCTCAAGCCAGACGTGGTTCTCTTACAGGAGATATTGCTCAGGGAGAACTCACTCTTCTCTTACAAAGGATACACTATACACAAATCTCTTCGCACAGACACAACACGGGGACTACTCACACTAGTAAAAGACACAATACAGTCCACAAAGCTACCGACAATACAGTGCGGAGAAGCTGAACTGCTCAGTGTAGAAATCAGACTGGCCCACACAACACTCACCTACACAACATATATAAAAGCCCGAGAAAGAGTCTGGAAGCTGAAAACCTTTTTGCTTCCATCTCCGCTTCCAACGCCATCCTAGCAGGTGATCAAAATGATCACCACCCCTTTTTACACTCTCCAAGTACAAACCCACTGGGAGGCACTTATACTCCCTCCTTCAGGATTTCCCTAACGTTGTCCTTCTGAACAGGCTACCTGCCAGCACCCACATTGCTGGTGGCACCCTAGATTTAATGTTCATCCCAAGAGCCCTCCACAACGCCGCCTCCTGGATGTTACACCCGTCCCTCGCCAGTGACCACTTTGCCATCCTCACCACGGTACCAACCCCCAAACTTCCACCAATCCCACCACCCCCAGCAAGATGGAATCCTGATTTTGCCCAATGGGACATCTTCGAGAGGCACATGACAACATGGGCTCTCCAGCTCGCAGAAAACCCATCTGAGGACCCCACCTTCCTCCTTACGGAGTTTACAAAACAAACCACCCTGGCTGCGGATGCCTCCATGCCCAGGAAAGGCAGGAACCCGCAACACAATCATAAGGACGCGTGGTACTACTGCCCGCACATAAAAGAAATGAACAGACAAATAAACAGGACAAGGAAGCTCTTCAGACGTCACAGGACTGATGGGCTACTCCTTCTACTGAGGGAGCTCATAGTCGAAGCAGTTCAAGTTGCCAACGAAGTAAAAAGGGAAAAATGGCTCCAATGGTGCAGCCAAATTTCACAACAAACATCTCTCAAAGCCATCTGGGCCTGGTTTAACAAGGTCTCAGGATCCAAAAGACACCAGACCAAGCCCACTCATCCTCAACCCCATCAAGAGGCCATGAACATAGCTCAAACCTTTGCAAATCGGATGAAATCAACTAACCTATGCCCAGCTACCCAGGCCAGGCAGGAACAACTTCGGCTCAGAAGAAATGACCTATTCAGAGCAGCCTGCAATGAACCGTCATGCACTGATGCGCTCTCCACTTCGGCCGAACTTGATGCTGCCCTAGCTAAATGTAGAGACACAGCCCCTGGAGTCGATGGCATTTCTTTTTCTATGCTAAAGCATCTTGGCGAACCTGCCAAAAATAGCTACTTACACATAATTAACCTAACGCATGCTCAGCACATCAGGCCCGAACCATGGAACAAACAGGACACCAATCCAATACCAAAGCCTAAGGAAATAAATGCCTATCGTACCATTGCCCTACTCAGCTGCACTGGCAAGGTAGCTGAACGGATGGTCCTCCGGCGGCTTCAGTGGGTGGTGGGCCCTTTGCACGACAGGCTCTATGCCTACACGAGAGGCATTGGAACACAAGAATGTCTAGCTGATGTCATGGCCACAGTCAACGGAAAAAGCGAACTAGTTGTTTTCCTTGATCTTGAGAAAGCCTATGAGCTAGCCAGCTCTAACGCCATTTTGACATCACTAGTCATCAAAGGCGTCAGAGGCCACCTCCTTGGGTGGACGTAGAAATATACCCAAAACAGGGAAGCTAGAGTTACATTCCAGGGAGCCACGTCACCATACATACCACTCGAAAATGGCACTCCACAAGGAGGGATATTAAGCCCCTTTTTATTCAATGTACTCATTGAAAATATATTGAAAGAAGACTACCCGGAGGGCATTCAAATCTTCATCTACGCAGACGATATCTGTGTTGTCTGCCCACACACAGTCAACAACAAACACCGTAAAATGCAAATCCCCCTAGACACCATTGCAGCAAGCTGCCAGGTCTTAGGACTGAAAATAAACCCGAACAAGACCAAAGCCATGGCTGTCAAGCACTCTCAACCCCCCCCCCTCCACTAAACCTACTAGGAACACCTATTGAATGGGTCAACAACTTTACCTATTTAGGTGTTAACGTCAACTTCAGGCTATCACCCATCCCCGAAATAACGCTCTTCAAGCACAAGGCCAATAGCCGACTGAACGCACTCCGACGCATTACGTCCCTAAACCAGGGTGCCACACATCACATTCTAAGACTCTTCTACATTCAGGCTGTACGCTCTTTGGTAGAATATGCAGTCCCTGTTCTCACTACCCTCAGCCCTACACAGGAAAAGACCATCGAAGTAATTCAAAATAATGCCATGAGGACCATCCTCGGTGCCCCGATTTGGAGCAGGCTCTCACTGCTTCGAGTCAAAACCCATCTCCTGCCACTCACAGATAGGATAAACTCACGGAACAGCTCTATAATCTTCAAAACTTTCAAGACCCACCGGAACTGCCCACTCCATAACAAACTTCAAGGCCTAATCTATCTTTCGGAAGATTTGGCCCCTCCTCACACCTATGTTGGCCATCTTATCACAGCCCTAAGATCCACCGGCTCTCAGACAATGCTATCTACACTAAAAAAGACACCTTACACCCGGACTTTTTGGAAAAACCCCCCTGGATTCCCAGCCCAATCAAGTACCATTACACCACCCTCCCGTTCTCCAAGGCGCTATGCCCCCCAGCACAGGCCTTTAGAGCGGCCCTTGATTCAGTCACCCTCACGCTCGCTGACAATGTGTATTATACTGACGGCTCTGTAGACAGGGAGGTTCCTGCAGCAGCTGCAGTAGTTTACTCCCCACATTTCTCGGCCTGCTGGAGGATCTCCAACAATGACTCCACACTCCAAACTGAACTAGTTGCCATACTCAAAGCCCTCACACACTCACTCACCAGTTAAGGTAACACCACGATACATACTGACTCCAGAGGAACCATGGCAGCAATCAGGAGCCAAGATATCCGAGAAAACACACTCATCATGTCCTCCATCAGACAGATAGCCCACACACATGCTCTCCAGAACCGACAGGTCACGCTAAATTGGATCCCCAGTCATATAGGTATACTCGGTAATGAAGAAGCCGATCGATTAGCAAAGCAGGCCCTCCAAGTCACCACTATCAGCATAACCCTCAACCCATCGCATGAACAGTTCAAATCAGCAATGAATGCTTACTGTCAAACACAACTACATAGCTCCATCAGACAAACCCTATTGGCCTCGTCAAAATCAGCAAAATGGTATATCAACACTACCAACCTGGCACCACATGATCTACCAAAGAACACGCCCCGCAAACTAGCAGTAATCTACCACAGACTAAGGTTAAGGTACCCCTGCTCATGGGAAATCATCAACCCTGAGGGTAGGCAATGCAAGTGCTGTGAAGCTGTTCCGTCACTCCCACTAGAGCATTACCTCTGCCACTGACCAGAAACCACAAATCTAAGACAAAACCTCGGCCAATGAGTGTCGCATACTGCAGAACAGGTGACTGCCCACATTCTCAAAAACATAGAGACGCTTGCAGGTTTTCTGCGATCTTACCCCCCACCTAGGTAAGAAGACAGTCTCTCCCAGCCTTTGCAGAGATCAACTCTCAACCACTCTTAGTCCTCTTCTCCTTGGTTAAGGCTTCCCCCCGCTCTTTTTTGCCATCTAACGCAAATCACTCCGCTCCTCTCCCAGCCCCTCTAACTCACTGGGACCAAGCTCTATAACCTTTCACCCTTAAAACTTCATCTCAACTCTTTGGCCCTCAACAGGACCTAAACACTGGGTCTCTTGACCCTGCCTGCTAAAGGAGGCATTCATATAAGAAAAATCTTTTCGATGCTGTCCCTGGCTTGCCAGAGGCATACCCAGTGACACCAGGCAAGCAGTAATAAGTACTTATGCTTAAAACTGGTTCTTTCCCCTCCCACTGAGAACCCTTCCCTCCTCTCCCAGTCTCTCTAACTTACTGGGACTAAACTCTTTAACCTTTCACTCTTGAGCTTAATCTCATCATTTTGGCCCTAAACAGGCCTGAACACTTGGTTTCTTGACCCTGCCTGCCTAAAGCAGGCATTTCTATAAGTAAAATCCTTTGATGCCGCACCTGGCCTGCCAGGGGCTTAATCAGTGCTGGCCCTTGGGCTGAGCAAGCTCGCAACATGTTGCGAAATCTAAATTGACCTTTGCAAGCAGCAATAAGTACTCACACTTAAAACTGCTTCTTTCTTCTCCCACTGGAAATCCTCCTTTCCTCTACCAGACTCTCCTACTCACTGGGACTCTCTGCTATACAGCCTTTCCCCTACCACTATAAAACCTCTCTTCTCTTTGGACAAAACATTCGCCATCTTCAAGGAATCCCATCGTTAGGAACCGGAATGAGATCCGGGAATATTCCAAGTTGAATATTTGTAAAGTTTCTCTCAAAAAGAGCGGAGAATCAGATGGAGAACTAATTCAAAAATCTAGAATAAATTTCATGATTCAGTTTCCATTTTTTCTTCCGAGAACAATCTCGCCTTAAGGAAAATAAAAATGACTATAAGAATTTATTCTAGAATCAGCTTCCATTTTCTTTCCTTTTCTTTTTTTTTTCTTTATTTGAGAGCAATCTCGGCTCAAAGAAAAAAAGAATAGAATTACTTTCTTTACTTACTTTCGAACAGCGATTGCGTGTTGGCTAAGTGATTCAGGATCGTTGAAGCTCATTTTCTTACTAAAATTTATTTGCTTTTCATGCCTATACTATATATAATATATATATATATATATATATATATATATATATATATGTGTGTGTATATATATATATATATATATATATATATATATATATATATATATATATATATATATATTAAAAAATTTTACTTTCCAGAGTGAGATTATTGAGGAGCTGAGATGAAGGTCTTAATCCTGCTGTAATTCAAGTCTAAGATTTCCCTTGAGAAACCAAAAGCCTTGTGGAGGCCGACCTAGATTTGGAATCGTAATTAGTGCCTGGATATACTTTCAGTCTTAATAGTACTGGAGTCGCTGTTGAATCCTGGAAAATGGGTTTGATGGTCGACAGGTTAGTGGAATCGAAGCAAGTACCTGGAAAGGGATTTTGACTGATGTTTGAATGATTTAGTCGTCGTAAATCCTTGGGTCAGAGTACTGGAATTGTAATCAGTACCTGGAAAGAGATTTGGAGATTCAAAAGAGTTCTTGGGTCTCACTCAGGATCAGGAAATTTGTTCTTTCAACCCACCAAAACCCTTGGTTACCTAAACCTCACGCCTAAAACTTATAAATCCTTAACCTTTTTTCTCCATCTGAAGAAGTCCACCTTTAGAACCAGTCCTAAATTGTTCCGTTACAAAATTATTTGTTCTTACATCTAATCTTGTGTCTTTTAACTCAAGTCTAAGTCTTCCGACTATGCACATTCAAATGCCAGGAAGCAAAAGTGGACTTTCTTAATAAATTCATAAATATTTTATGTTTACATCACAATATCGTCCAGAATACGAAGAATCCTTCCAGTCTTTATGGACATCAATTTAGATGGTTCTTTATGCGTTAGTGGTATAATCTATTTTTTATCCTTTTGGGATTTTAAGAGGCCTGGAGGGATTTACCTTTTCAAATTTATAAAGGGATTAAGAGGATTTATATGTTATGGAGACTTTGGTTTCTTTGTCATTTTGTACTTATGAAGGAAGCCTTCAATTTATTATTATTATTATTATTATTATTATTATTATTATTATTATTATTATTATTATCTAAGCTACAATCCTGGTTGGAAAAGCAGGATGTTATAAGTACAAGGGATCCAATAGGGAAAAATAGCCCGGTGAGGAAAGGTAATGGATAAATTACAAGAGAAGTAATGAACAATTGAAATAAAACACTTTAAGAAAAGTACCAAATTAAAATAGATCTTTCATGTATAAACTATAAAAAGAAAATTAAAACCCAATTACTTATGTCTGGATCATACATTGTCTTTTGTGATAACTACTATCAAGAAAAATTTTCTGGAATCGAGTTTTCTGTTAAGTTAGCCAATTTTGGATCTTGATATTCTTCATTAGATTTGAAACTCTAAACTTGCAAAACCTCTTGAGAAAAATACTTTGTTGATTCCTCCTTTCTCTTCATTAAGTTGAAAAGATGGAGTCCTAATTGATAGTTACAGTCACGGTCATTTGCATAGAAAAATTCCTCCCCCTCTCTCTCTCTCTCTCTCTCTCTCTCTCTCTCTCTCTCTCTCTCTCTCTCTCTCTCTCTCTCTCTCTCTCATTATCCTCCCGGTCTTCACCACCTGGAGGCAAAGACATTTTTTGTCAGCTGAGAATGAAAGAACATTTCCATTGCAATGGAGTTTTCCTTCGGGAGATCCAACAAATTCTGCGTCTTCTCTTCTCTCTTATTTCATCTTCATCAATTTCTTCTTCTTTTTTTTTGGGGGGGGGGGGTTATTTTTCAAAACAAATACCTTCTTTGTTGTAATTATTTCTTAAATCTTTCAATGTTGGTTGAGAAGATTTATTTGAAATGCAAGATTTTTTTCATAACAATCAATCTCTCAGGGATTCAGTCTCAAGGTTATCACTATTTCATTCAATCTCACTTCTTAATGAAAATTATATAAAAAAGTATTCGTATCTAATCTAATTTATGAAGTTCATTTAAGATAGTTTTTGAAACTAAATTAGAATCGAAAACATATTTTTATTCTTTCCATAAAATTACTTCGTTCTAAAACTGCAAAGAAAATGAATTACCCAAAGAGAATAAAAATAAGCTAAAATTCCTTTGATTACTCATCATAGAAATGACATAATCAGAAAGTGTGGTTAAAGGCTTGTCACTGTACAGGCACTCAAACTGCCATAATTAAAATGGTGGGGTCTACCCACCTGGTGTCCTATTAAGACTCACGGGGAGTGGGGGTAAGTTGTATTACCTCTCTCTCTCTCTCTCTCTCTCTCTCTCTCTCTCTCTCTCTCTCTCTCTCTCTCTCTCTCTCTCTCTCTTCACGCTTAGCACAAATCAGTTCCGAGGTAACGGATACAAAGTGGAATTGAAAAGACACATTGCAACTCAATGTGGCAGTTTCTTTACATACAAAATAGTTGAACGATATTGTCCAGAGAACGCAGAATCCTTCCAGTCTTTATATACATCAATTTGGATGATCCATTTATCTGTTGATAGTAAATTTCATTTTAAATCCTTTTGGGATTTTAAGAGGACTGGAGGGATTTACTTGTTCGAATTTATTAAGGGATTAAGACGATTCACATGTTATGGAGACTTTGGTTTCTTTGTCATTTTCAACTTATGAAGGAGGTCGCTAGTTCGTAGAAAGAATTAAAACCCAAGTACTTATCACTGGAACATACATTGTCTTTTATGATAACTGCTATCAAGACATATTTCCCAGAATCGAGTTTTCTTTTAAGTTTGGATCTTGATATTCTTCATTAGACTTGAAACTCTAAACTTGCAAAAGCACTTGAGAAAAATACTTGGTTGATTTCTCCTTTCTCTTCATTAAGTTGAAAAGATGGAGTCCTAATTGATAATTACAGTCACGGTCATTTGCATAGCAATATTTCTTCTCTCTCTCTCTCTCTCTCTCTCTCTCTCTCTCTCTCTCTCTCTCTCTCTCTCTCTCTCTCTCTCTTATTATCCTCCCGGTCTGCACCACCTGGATGCAAAGACATTTTTGGAAGCTGAGAACGAAAGATCCCCATAATCAACTGCGTTTTCTGTTCTTCTTCTTCTTCTTCTTCTTATTTTTCTTCTTCTTCTTCTTCTTCTTCTTCTTCTTCTTCTTCTTCTTCTTCTTCATTCAATATTATTTTGGTAAGTTTTCTTTTCAAGCCTCAACCCTTATGGTTTTTATATCTCAGTATTCTATCTCTTTTTATACGTATGTTATTTCATAACCATATTCACGGGATTTTTTTTATTCAAATAAACAAACAATTTGTATCCATCAAATAACATAAATAAAACTGAAATATGTTCAACTTCGAACGAAATTGAAACAAGGAACAAAATCCAAGTACAATTAAAATGACATTACTATAATCAACATTAACAAATATTCACTTAATTGTGCATAAAAGATTAAGTTACTCAAAAGAAAACAAAAATGGCGGGTAATGAACTCACCATAGAAATGACATTATCAGAAAGTGTCTCTAATAGCTTGCCATCTTTGAAAGGTTAAGCGCTTACCTGGGTTCTCTCTCTCTCTCTCTCTCTCTCTCTCTCTCTCTCTCTCTCTCTCTCTCTCTCTCTCTCTCTCTCTCTCTCTCTCTCTCTCTCTCTCTCTTCATATTAATTTTCGTAATTAATAATATGTGCTTGAATTTCACTGTACATATACAGTTGAAAATAAAATCTTTTTATCTTATTTATCAATTCATTTGTTCTTTTTTTAATTTATTTTCTAAAAACATTTTTCCAAGAAAGTTTCAAAATTAGAAGTTAGACTTTTTTTTAGTATAATTTAACTTTTTTCTTATTTTCTTAGTGTGGACAAACGTCATTTCGAGACCAACTTTAGAGTCTATTTGGGGAGAATCTGAAATCTCCTGTAAATACAATAACAACATCAATTAAGATCCACTGTCTTTCTTCCAAGCAGACTCAACCCTCTCCCCCCCCCCCACAAAGGGTATGGTGATCAAGTATTGAGAAGAACTTTAACTAAGTTACAAAAACCAAACAAAGAAATCAAGAGGTCAACAGAGGTCAGGCAGAACCTCACCATTCACACCATTAAAGGTGTCTGGTTTCAGTTCCAGTTCCATCAGAATAGATGCTCACCAGAACGTCAGCCGGGGAAGCCCAACCCCCCACTGTGGTGCCCTACCACAGCAGTAGCCTCCCCAGTAAAGAGCTTAAACTCACGGCCCTGGGCGGGGATCGATCTCTTGTCACGCGAATGCGAGGCAAACACGTTACCACTGTACTAGCCAGGAGGCTAGTTTCATCTACTGCTTCGTACTTTCTTTCTTCTAAATTATCTAAATTGAATTTTATAAGATGTTTGGCCGATTTCATTTTGAAATAGTATTTAATGACCCATTTTAGACTGGCGTTGATTAATTGTCATTTTGAAATAGTGTGTACGTTCAATGACGTATTTTAGACTGGCGTTTAAGAATAAAGAAAAACACTCAAATACTCATATGATTGTTCCTTATCAAAATGATACATTTTCAACTCCCGTTGTGTTGATTGAAGAAGAGATGAAATAAAAACAAGTTAATGAAATAAAACTAAATATCACAATATTAAAAAAGATCTCTGAATTGGAACCAAAATCTCCGGAATAAGATTCATTCTGTGAATAAAAGTTAATCTCTGAATGGAAACCTAATCCTGGAAATCAAGTCTAATCAACGGTTGGAAGAATAATCTCTGGATTAGATCCAATCCCCAAAGACACAGGGGCTTACTGGAAGTGCCAATCAGGAGCTGGCAGAGAAATGTGATTGGGATTGGAAGGCGAATGTGAATGTGAAAGAGATCTTGGAATGAGTCAGGTGAAAGACACAGGTGAATCTTTCTCCTCTTGGTTTCGAAATGAGAGGAAATGAAGAGGGTAATAAAAGGAATATGAGAGAGAGAGAGAGAGAGAGAGAGAGAGAGAGAGAGAGAGAGAGAGAGAGAGAGTTTACTACTCTTGCAAGTTCAAAGCCAAAATAATTCTTCTTCTTCTTGTTTCCTATTCAGGACACTTCCTACCGTGTCTCTCTGATTCGCCTCTTTTGAGATTTAGAATCTTTATTTACTCAGTTGTGTTTTTGTTTACCCTTTATGCGTCCTGTTTGCTTTAGAGGTCGGGAAAGAGGCGAAGTTGAGAAGGGTCGATATAAAATTGGATGAGAGGTAAGAGGGAGGGAGGGAGGCCATTCAAAAAGTAATTTTAGTGAGTCAGTTACCAAAATTACAGCATTCTTCACGAATTCTGGTATCTTGGAAAGAGGATAGTTACCATCACCATCCTGGCATCCAGAGAGTAAAAGTTGTATGAATGAAACAGTGGACGTCGTGTACTGAATGGGATTAAGCTTATGCAGGATAGAGGAAATGGACATTCCATGACAAATGTTAATAAATGCTTAAGGAGTCACTTCTTTCCATAATCATGTTGGAGAGTGAAGGATTATGTGACATGGCGAGGCTGCACCTGAGAGTTGAGTCTTCCATTTCCATTTTATCGTCTCATACCATTTCTCCAATGAATAATTCCCAGTCCATCTCACCCTGACACCTCCTTTTTACCTTTCCTCATCATCCTATCTTCTTTAGGAAACCTCCCACACTTCATCTATTCTTCAAATCCTCCGATCTTTCTCCTTTCGCCATATGCTGAAGTACTTCGAAATTTCGTCCCTCTTTGGTATCACAACCATAGATGTTTATTAGTATTTTATAAATGAAGTTAAAGTCCCATAAAAATAACCTTATTTCAAGTGACATATATCTCGATTGTATAATGCATTTGTGTATTGTGATCCAGAGCTAAATTCTACTTGATGTCGACAGAGCCTCTTTTAGCACGACCTCTGGATGGAGGAATTGGAGCAGTTTTGGATGATAAAGTCATTTTGGAGAAATGGATAAACTGTAAAGTGGTACACGAGTGAACAAATAAGGAGTCAAGAACGAAGTGAGAGAGAGTGGGGGAGAGGGAGAGGGACGGGGGAGTGTTCTGTAGCTGAAGCCTCATTGAGAATTCGTGGGAGATAAACCCGAGCGATGTTGATGATGCCTTTAGGACGGCTCTCCTCCTAATTACTGCAGATCCTTGTGAAGAGTAAGCAATAGGAAGTGTCTCCTCAGACACATTATGATAAGGTGGGAACATTAAGATTCTCTCTCTCTCTCTCTCTCTCTCTCTCTCTCTCTCTCTCGTTAACCATGAAGGAAGCCTCTCAATTCAGTCCTTTGGAAACCTTTTCACAGTGAAAAGAAATTTTAATCTTTGTCAAATATCGCATCCTTTGTAGGGATGGAAGAAGAAGAAGGCCATAAAGAGGCTAGAAATAAACTTCCTAAAAGTTCCATATATGATCACGGCAACCTTTACAGCATTTAGCAAAATGGGACACTTGCATTGTATGTGTTCATTTGCATACAGCATAGAGAGAGAAAGAGAGAGAGAGAGAGAGAGGGGTGTAGGGAATAAGTGAAAACTAAAACAGGAAATTTTGAAAGACCCTTAATCTAAAATCAGTATCATAATATTCGTATAATTAATCACAACTGACATTTTCTCCAAGACGGTCGACGGACATTCCAAGATTGTCATTTCCATCTGTATTGTTTGGCCAGGATGTGATCCAGCGCTGGAGGCCGGGCAGGTCATTCAGTTGCATTAGAATAATTTTAGGGGTTGGAAAGAAAGAAAGCTGGAGCAGAGGTAAACTAGAAAGATGAAAAGTGGATACAAAAGGAGGATGAAGTTAAACTGCAATGATCTTCAAGTAATGCCTACAGTATGCCACATAATGTGGACTGATGACAATACTCCGTTGTGTCACCCCTAATAATCTAAAGTCTTTTTTCTATCGGTGGGCCTTTTCGGTTTGACTGCCCCAAAAATTATGAAACTTAAATACAATTTTATAATGCAGTTTTTTATGCTCTTTCCGAAAATGTAATTTTTTTCCGAGAAATGAAAAATAAAAGAGTTATGGTTAGGTTAGGTTAGGTTAGACGTTAGGGTAGGTAAGGTTAGGTTAGGATAGACGTTAGGTTAGGTTAGGTTTCTTTAGGTCTCAATGTTAACTTTCCACTTTAGACTATTCTGTATTCGTCGTTGGCGATATTATCTGAGGAAAAAATGAAAATTAAGTTTCTTAACAAATGCATAGGAAATAACCATCTTTAACTGGCCATAACTTTTTTATTTTTAACTTCTCGAAAAAAAAAGAATTTAATTTTCGGAAAGAGCATAAATAACTGCATTAGAAAAGTGTATTTTGGTTTCATAGTTTTAGCAGCAGTCAAACCGGAAAGATCCCTATCGGTAAGATGAAAGTCTCGAAGCATTAGTTTTGTGTGATGTGAATAAACAATAACGAAAATTATTTTCTTAATACACAAATCCCCTCCATTCCAGGAATCCATTCCCGTTGGAATATTGCTTTTATTTTCTTGTTATTAGAAGAGTTCAAATGTAATCCTTATCTACAGAGACAGTCCAATTTATAACGAAATTTTTTTCTTAAAATTGTGCTAAAATTGTTCAATTATTTAATACTTCCTCTATTAGTGCGATCACTTAAAGAATTGAAATTTAAAGAGAGAGAGAGAGAGAGAGAGAGAGAGAGAGAGAGAGAGAGAGAGAGAAATTCCCATGCCAACGGAAAAGTATACAAATAGTTGTTGTTCGTTTTATTTGGTATTTATTCAGTAAGAGAAGTACGAAGTTCGCTGGCAGCTGTCGGCTTGTTACACTGTTATCTTGTCTTTGGTCCAACTGAATCAACCCTTTCCACCTGTTGGCCTTCGAGTTCAAGCACGGATGCAGACACTAGGAAATAGGTCAAAAGGACATGTTTCTCCTAATGGTCATATTTGATTCTCATCCCGAGGGGGGAGGGGAGGAGGGGCGGGTCATTGCCTTTTTCAAAACGGGTCAGACGAAAATGTCAATGTTTTTATTTATGTCTTTTGTTTATTTTCCTTTTTTTTTTTTTGGAGGTTTCAGTGTCTGATCCTGAAAGCATCATAGAGGATTGGTTTATTCAAAGTTGGATCAAAGCTTCGATTATTGTCCGCAGATGTGGTGTTCTCAGACAGGGTAAAGATGAAAGGAATTAAAAGTTTGGAGATTTATTTATTGTGTGAAATATCTTTAATAGATGTCTTCTTTAACAGCGAAGGGTTTCATAATAAGATTCCAAATTCCTTCTAATATATGTCAAAATAGAATTATAATGTAAAAAGTGTATATCTACGTATCTATCTATCCATCTATCTATCCATCCATATATCTATCTATCTATCTATCTATCTATCTATCTATATATATATATATAATGAGAGAGAGAGAGAGAGAGAGAGAGAGAGAGAGAGAGAGAGGGAGAGAGAGAGAGATGCATTTCCTTTTGATTGTATATATGGTAATTGTAGCCAGATACAAGAATATGACTGGCATCAGACAATCTACTCCTCAGGATAATATTCACCTATAAAAAAATTTATATACTAATTCATTTAAATAAAAATTAATCGTAACAGAAAATACAACAGAGATCTTTGGTAATACTCAAATTAATTGGTATATCTGAAACTGGTAATGCGAGAATAAATTCAATCAAAAGTTTGGAATGAAACGTTTTGGAACGTTGGGGGATTTCGTGGGAACATCAAAGGGAAAATCATACTGATATAAACAAACGTTTAAGAAATAGTTAACGAAATTCGTCGGGAAATTCAACTGATAAGGACACAAGAGTCTGAGATAAGAAGGGCAGAGTTAGGAAAAGGTGGTGTGGACTAGTCACCAATGTGGCAACGTCGCTGTTAGGTTCTAACTGAGAGGCGAAGTGAATGCAACTGGGTTTATCAATCAGGGCAACGAGCTTATACACACAGTTACGAGCAAGAATTCCACAAAATTCTAACAGTACATGACTTGCAATAGGAAGCTTAAACGTTTTAAATTATCAGTGCGGAGAGAGTGAGACATAAAAACAGCAAGGCCGTTACGCGTGCAGTACAATCTATACCAAAAAAGAA
>NC_090749.1:98400471-98410471 GCF_036898095.1 Palaemon carinicauda | reverse complement strand
GTACTGTCTGGCCAGTCAAAGTTTTATAACCTAAGATTATTCATCATTACTTGAAGGGGAATTTTTCAATATGTTACTACCTGATCGTTTAACCCATTATGTGTTCTTCCTTTATCTCCTCTCCTAATCCTAGGTTTACTGAGGAAAAGCTCTACAGAAATTACAGTAAAAATAGAAGCTAAAAGGAGATGTAGTTGGAAATTCTATTCTCGAATTGTTTAGTAATTTTCAGACACATCACAATTCTGTAATTCTAGTCTGCAAAGCAACCCAGTCTTGCTTGAAATGCCTTTCGCAGGCAATATCTCCTTGGAGCTCAGCACTCTAATCGGAGTCTGCATCAAATGGATGCAATAAATTCATTAGATCTATCACCTCAATTAGCAGCTCAGGCGAAGCAAGCAACACCAATTATCGCTTGTTACGAAAGCAATAAACCTCCAGGTTACTTACTGCGATCAGATAGGTGTCTTTACCAGTCTGTATTAATATTTATCAATTCAATAGTGTCTGCATTTACATATCTGTGTATCTTTCTGTCTCTGAATTCAACTATCTATTTATCTATCTTACTTACGTAACTGAGTAGATAATCATTCAATCAAACCAAATCTTACAATGGCAAATCTCCCAAGAAAGAAGGTTAAAATAAAATTTACGTTTTGGAACTTGGAAATTTACGAATATTTCAATGTGTAATTCAAAGTTTTTGAAACTTGTATAAAGTAAATGTTTGAGGCAAAGTCTTTTGAGAAATTGTCCTTTTTGATCTCAGAAGGTAAACTGGATTTGAAATATTCATGTAGTAGAAAAACTCAATTATGACATTAATAAATTCAATGAATATAAATTTTTATAAATCAATCTACCATTTGTTTACCATTGCTAATTGTACCATATACAGGCTTTTAACCATCTCCATGTTTATTACTTGCTACAAAAGCTTACTTATTGCGATCAGATTTGAAGGTGTCTTAATTTGACAATCTATTTATCTAACATTATTCGTACATTTGAATCTACTGAAAATCACATGTACAAGAAATAATGTTAGTTTAATAGACTACTTAACTATAATTTTTTTTCTTTCTTACCCATGCAAGTAAGGGTCACCAAGACGGGTAAATAAATGACCATCCTGTCATGGGTTCGAATGCAGCAGAGGTTTGTTTCCTTATTTATATGGTCGAGGCTTTCAGTTACTGTTTGTTTTTTTACAAATTTATCGTGAGGGAAAATTACATCAGGATAGTTTAGATGGTTTGAACTATCTTCTGGTAATAGCTATGCCACACAGGTATAGAGGATGTCAAAATATCTTAGCTAAATAAAAAAAATTTTGGGAAAACTTAACAAAATTAGTAAATTGAAACATAGATCACTAAAAACGATGCTAAAGGTGATGACCTTGAATTGTGGACATTCATTTCAACATTAGATGTATTTGACAAATGTATAAAAAAAAGCTTTGGACAACTCAATGGGGTAATCGATTAGACAGAGGGTTGTAATCTTAAATCAGTTGATCCCACATGGAAAGACTGGAAATGGCTGTACAAACATTAGTCTGAATATATTATTTGTTTTTGGATTGCGTTCATTAACTGGTAAAATTCTAAAAACTTGAGCTGGCAGGCTTCTAAACCTGTGAGCAGACAAACTTTTATCTTCAACTGGCAAATATATAATCTCATCAGCTGACAAATATCTAATCCCACCAACTTACTTACCACTAGTTTCCTCAATAGGCAAACCTCTAATCTGATCAGCTGACAAGGCTGTAATCTCATCACATGCCTATAAATCCATCAGCTGCCAAACTTTTGATCCTATCAGCTAGCAAACAGTTGACCCATAAGCTGGTAAACCTCTAATCTCATTAGTGGGCGAACCTCTGAACAAGTTTACTGGTAAACCCCAAATCAGATACCTAATCCCATTAGAAGGCAAACCTCTAAACCCATCGGCTGACTAACTTATAATCCCATCAGCTAGCAAACCTCCAAGGCTATCAGCTGACAAGTCTCCAAAGTCATTACTAAGCAAAATTTTAAACCCATCAGCTAAGAATCCTCAAATCACAACGGCTGTCTTACAATGGTAAGGATTTTTACACCCTCAGTTAAGGACCTTTGCTTAAGAAGATAAGATTATGACAATCTTAAGAAGTAATAGTTACAAAGGCTAAAACGTTGTACTCTTGCTTGAAGAGGACACAATTCTTTCCTCTTACTTTTATATGTAAATAAGGTCTTAAATTAGTTAACTCTTCACCTTTTCTGAAGGGATACTTTCCCCTATTGATTGAAGTAAAAGGACCCTCGCGTGTAAGAGGAGAGCCAACTGTATTTTATCTTTCTGGGTCATCTTGTACGGAGTCTCTAAAATACTATATAGGAAGAATAAATTGGAATATTATTCAAGTCACTTATATCTTCAGATTTGTTCATCTCAGGAAAAAGGAGAAATAATATTACCATTTGGTTGAAATCTCTCTCTCTCTCTCTCTCTCTCTCTCTCTCTCTGACGTGCCTTCCAAGCCTTTCATGCATGTAATGCATAGGCAAAGAAGAGAATAGCCTCATATTCCATTTCTTTCTTCACCATCAGCAGCAAACTTTTGCAATTTTTGGACCAAAACGAGTCTCATTATGAGCTCTTTATTATTCTGGTATTCCAAATTGTTCACATGCATATATATGTTCCGGCTACCCCGCCTCTCTCTCTCTCTCTCTCTCTCTCTCTCTCTCTCTCTCTCTCTCGTAATCTTGTATAGGGTTAACAAACTCCAGAGAACCTTTTTATCTCGGCTCCTTAGCCTCCCAAACATTCACCTTCCGCCTTTGTTTATAAAACGAATCCAGCGTTGAGGAACATTTTGTTTAGCGGGAGGAAATAGTCTTCAGGGCAGGCGGGAACTTGTCTACTAAAATTAGATGAGGAACTGGGGAATTGGGGACTGAGAGGGCTTATTTAGGGGGAGATTGTTACCCTCTTATTTTCATAATGGCCTAATAACATTTAAGTTCACTGAGGTTGGTAATTTTTTTTGTGCTTTGTAAAATAGCCAACTTTTCTTCACGTAAATTTTCTCTTTGTTTGGACGTTTTCTTTAGGTAATTTATAATATGAAATTTATGATTTTGAGAAGAATCACTTTATTATTATTATTATTATTATTATTATTATTATTATTATTATTATTATTATTATTATTATTATTATTATTATTAAGGGCACGATGGAACAACAGAATAGAACAAATTTTGTTGTGATGTTTAGTTGGATCATTCCATTCCGGACACTCGAACGGTAAAAGTTTTTCTCTTAAAGTGAATTACCGAGCTCAACACTTGCTCGTTTAATAATGCCCCCCTCTCTCTCTCTCTCTCTCTCTCTCTCTCTCTCTCTCTCTCTCTTTCAAAACAGGATATCGATTATGTACATCTAAGACGATGATGTCCCTTAGGAACTAAAAGGTATAATGTGTTCATGGACTTTCCCTGACCAAGAGTAACTTGATCTAATCTCCTCTGTTAATTGTTACAGTATTCCAGAGAACCCTTTTCTGGCATTGGCTGTCTTTTTCCTCATTATAAAAGCAACACTTGAATAGTAATGGCAACAATAAACCCACTTAATGGAGGAGTGAATTATTGAGGCCTTCGTCCTTAATGCTTTTGGAAAGGGGGAAGGATAGGTGAGGGATGCAAGGAAGGAACCTTGCACGTTGTTGTCTCTGGGGAAGTTACAACATCTTAAAGACTTTCATTCAATTTAAAACTAATCAATCTGCTGTTTAAGGTTTGTATGTTCTTTGGTTATGTATAACAATGGTCCCAAAATACTTAATTTTTTTTTCTTTTTTTCACCGGTCTCTGAAAGTTCTCATTATCACTTTGCATTCAGAACGATTAATACTCCGGAAACGAGTATAAACCTTAAACCTTTCCATGTATCTCTCAAAGTTATTTAGTTTACATTTTAATGTCCTAACAATCAGGGATTTTGAAAACTAATTAGTTTTTGGTCACCCTATCAGACATGTGCTCTTTTCTCTCTTTTAAAAACTAATTGGGAGGAAATTCGGGTCTTTCCATTTTCAGACAACTAAATCTTTAAACAGAACGTGTCCCTAATTATTTGATTTTATATCAATTAAACATCTGCTGTTAAGTGGATTTATGTTAATTAGAACGATCTGTTTGTTAGTAACAAAGTGACATGTCCACTGTTATAGTTAAGTGGTTGAACTCACGCGGATACTAAAGAAAAGGATAGACATTGCCAGAGGTTTTTCAAAAGCGGGACTAATCATAATGTCACAAACGTTCATGCAAACATATTGATTATTGCCTTTCATGTTGTCTTTTGCTGATTGTCAATATAGTAAAATGCTTTATTAAATTACTATTATATACGGGATGTTATAATGTTATTAGTCCTACACAGTTTCCATACAAGAATGACAATGTGAATTATTTTATGTACACTTTTGAAAGAGAAATAAAAATATAAAATTAATAATACTAACTTAGTAAATCAAAGCATTATTATCAGTGAGGGTCAATGAAGTTGATTATTCGGTTCAAGCGTAATAAGTGAGAGGCAAAATTTTTAAGATGTTACTTTTGCGCAAAATAAGGGATTTCCCAGTAATTAGTTTCTTAGTAGCGAAGTGGTCCTACTTATCAAAGATATACGAGTATTCCTCTTTTCCATTGTCATTCTTTCTTATTCAAAATATCCATTGGTTTTTACGTGCCCATATTTCTTCCTACTTCTCCTCCTTTTCCTCCTTTCCTCTCCCATTTCCTGGGAGGAGGGAAACCCAAGGACAAAATGGCCCTGTCAAAAGATCAGTGGCATTACAGAGAATGTTCGACTGTCTTTGATGATAAACGTTGTAGGGGCGAATATTCTCTGTCCTTTCTGTGCTATGGGAGGACACCCCCTTGGGTGATCTCTCTCTCTCTCTCTCTCTCTCTCTCTCTCTCTCTCTCTCTCTCTCTCACACTGAGGGACCTGGGGGAACCCAAACAAAAAATAAGGCAATAAGGTAAGGTAAGGCTCTCTCTCTCTCACGTAAATAATAATCCTCCTCTGTACCACAAACGACATTAAATCCATCAAGCGAGTCAGTAACACTGCAGATAAGGGCCATCTTGTCCTCCTAATCAGATGATAACTTCTGAGGGAATAATTAACCTTTGTGCCAAAAAGGACCAAATACATAGTGAAGGTGAAGGATGATTCTCTTCTGATATACACAAGAGGAAGATTTCAGTTCAAAATTGTGAGGTTTTCAAGGTAATGAGAAAAGAAAGAATTATTCCTGCAGGTAATGTGTGGTCACATTTTGAACGGTAGAACTAATTGTGCCTTAGTAATTTCCATAAATGTTTTATCCCTAAATAAATGAGCTTATTTATACGAACACTAAAAAAATCTATGATTAATAATAATTGATAAATAGATACACAGCGGAAAGAACATGCCATCAGCAGATTGGATAACAATATTCTAAAGTATTATTCAACACTTTATGATATTCTTTCAATCAACGCTACACAAAATAACTATTATCATATATGCATAGACAAATCTTCAATCAATACTAAAGTTCTTTGAAATGAACGCTGGATTCCAAGGGAAAGCTGGAAAAGAAATCTTCCTTGGAATAGAAATAAAAAAGGTATTAGTTACATTTACAAATTATTCTACCTCAATTCCCAAAAACTGTATAACTGAGTCGTATTTATAAAGTTTTGCTGAGCAAAATCAACAAACTTAATTTCGCACGAATAATATTTCTCTCGATTCTTCTATTTCCTTTGACCTAACTGGAACTTGGAACTCGCAATTCCAGTGTCACTTCTCATAAACTTTGCCGATACTGAAAAGTCCAAATTAAGTTTTCACAAGTTAAGAAGTTTCTGATGATGAGGGGAAATGTGACCATATGATTAAGAGAGTAATTATAAGTTTCTGAAAGTTATACTTTTTGAAATACTTTTCCATCTCTTTTATCTATATGATGGTGTAATACTTACCACATCCACATCCTTTTCAGTGTCTTTGAATGGAAAGGAATTTTATTCAATGAAATGGAGTGAAGAATTTCGAGGGGGTTCTTGATTATACACTTTAGAAAATAGAACTAATTTTTCCTAAAATTAGGTTCTTGAGTTACCTCCGTTTGAGCCCAGCAAATGAATGTTACAAATGGAAAGAACATAGATGAATGAGTTGGAAGTGTAATAGCAGTAGATTAAAGTGATTAATTCTTTATAGGATTTGTTTCTTTAATTATGTACATTTGATAGCTGAAACTTGTCCTTAAAGCTGTCAGGACTCTCTCTCTCTCTCTCTCTCTCTCTCTCTCTCTCTCTCTCTCAAAAGACTTTCTTGAGACTGACATTCTTTTAACGTCGTTGATCCTCCATGAAACTTTCAAAGTCACTTCATCCCCTTCCCCTCTCCCTCCCCCACTCTCTCTCTCTCTCTCTCTCTCTCTCTCTCTCTCTCTCTGCTCTCTCCTTTACCTTCTCCCTCTCCCACCCCTCCATATCTCTCTTGCTCTTTCCTCTCCCCTACTTTCTCCCCCTACCTTTTCCTACGTCTAGATTTACAACTTCCAAGACGTCCTAATTATTCATGGCAAATATTTGAAAGAGAGAGAGAGAGAGAGAGAGAGAGAGAGAGAGAGAGAGAGAGAGAGAGAGCTACAGGTCTTTCCTCCTCTCCTCGTTTTATGAACTGGAGAGGAAGAAGGGATTCTCTTCCTTGCAGAAAGTCTCCGAATAAAACAAAAAGATTATTTATAAAGGAAGGGTAAAATATAACTGGATCTATTAACTTCTCTATCTTCCAATAGTAAAACATATCAGTTCTTTTAAATCATAAACATATTAATTCCCTTAATTCCTAAAGCGCATCACTCGCTCTTAATTATTTATATGGTAATATACGTCACACCCCTTTAAAAAGTATAATATATTTAACACGGTTAAATCATAAATGCATAAAAACGCCTTAAATCAGGAAACACATTAACATTTTTCAAATCATAAAATTTTCCTTTTCAATCTTGAAGCAAATAACTCCCTGTAGGTAATAAATCATATCTCAATTCATTTTGAATCACACAAATGTTTTCCAATGTGATCATAATTTCGACTCATAATCTTTGCTAGTATGAAATAATCCCATTATAAAGGATGGTTCAAGTTTTTTAATATTATATAGACAAAAGGTATTGGTAAGACATTCGGGAATTATCAAAATCCAGAGCCATCTTCTTTAGAATAAAACAAAATTATAAGAAAAATGAAACAGGCAAAAGATAAGAGGTTTAGCTGACTCCCACTTCCGGATTCCTCTAATACCTTGGAATATCAATAGATTTTGTCTCCCACAGAAAAGGAGAAGGACCTTATGTTCAGTTGAAGGATGTTATTCTAGCTGGGACAGGGAAGGAGTGTGTGTGTGGGGGGGGGGGGGGCGGCTATTCGCTTTAGGGTTGTGGTGGCCGATGTGGTAACGTCCCTGACTGGTGAACGCCAGACTTGGATTCGAGTCCCGCTCAAACTCGTTAGTTCCATTGCTCGCTGCAACTTCACCATCCTTGTGAGCTAAAGATGGAAGAGTTTGGGGGAGCCTATAGGTCTATATGCTGAGCCATCAGCAGCCATTGCCTGGCCCTCCTTGGTCCTAGCTTGGGTGGAGAAGGGGCTTGGGTTCTAATCATATGTATATATGGTCAGTCTCTAGGGCACTGTCTTGCTTGATAGGGTAGTGTCACTGTCCCTTGACTCTGCCATTGTTGAGTAAACATATTAATCCCCTTGAAATTAAAGCATAACTCTCACTTTCATTCATTCATCCCTGTAATAAGTATGATATATTTAACCAGGTTCAATTAAAAATACATGAAAACGCCTTAAATCGTAAAACACTAAGTAAATTTATTCATTTTAATCTTGAAACAAATTACTCCCACTTCCGGATTCCTCCATCAGTCTTACCTCGGAATATCAATAGATTTTGTCTCCCAAAGAGAAGAAGAAGAAAGACCCTTTTTCAGTTGAGGGATGTAAGGGGGAGTGGGGAAGGGGAAGAATACCCCCACCCCTTTATCTAAAGAAAGGGATGAAGAAGAGGAAGCAGATGAAAAAGGTGGGAGAAAAGAGAAAAAGAAATTTGGGAAAAAGGTCTTCTGTGAGTCAGAACTTCGATCATCAATCACTCGTTTATGTCTCTCTCTCTCTCTCTCTCTCTCTCTCTCTCTCTCTCTCTTAGACCATCCTCCTGAACATATATGTTCTTATTGAAATCCTACCTCAGAAAGAGACAATTTTTTAAATGCTATTTCGCAAATTCATCTTCCTCAAATCCTTCTCGATCCTCCTTTATTTCTGCTTCGATTATTATTACAGAAATATTGATGAAATCAAAGACCCTAAATAGATTCTTGCTCTGTGATTCCTATATATAAATTTGGGTTCTCTGCTGGGTCATCAACAGTCACCTCCCGATGCCCCCTGGTCATACCATGGGTGGAAAGGGGACTCAGACCCCGATCACTTGATGATATGTTTGGTCTGATTCTTGCTTCTGTTGCTCACGATGGACCTTTAAACATACTATCAACAAAACCCTTTTATTATACAGCTCAAATATGCCTTTGTTTAATCTTTATCTTTTCTTCAATTATAATTGCAGGAATATTTATGAAATCCAAAACCAATTAAATAATTGAATTTGAAAAGTTTTATGAACCGGATGTTACGAAACAAGATATGTTAAGATGAACTTGATAACCTTAATACATTCTTGCTCAGAGATTCCTATGTATTCAGTCCCTCCATATTCCTATTCCTAAAAAATTCCATTCCAATTCCATTCCAATCAATTCCAGTGAAGCGGAAAGTTAAAATCTCTGAAGGTTAATTAGGTTAATTTGATGAGATATTTCGAATGATGAATCAGCATTTCAGTGGGTGGTCGATTCAGGAATAACTTCATTGTTATTGTTTGGTGGAATTCAGGTCGTCTGTTGATGTCTGTCTTTGGCTGATCTTTGTTACTTTCTTCTTCTCTTCTTTCAAAATGGGATTTTCTTTCTTTGAAACCTTTCTAGTTTTTTAAAAGACTTCAGTAAATATTGATGTTCAATAAGAATAATAATATTGATAAAACATAACTACTACTACTACTACTACTACTACTACTACTACTACTACTACTACTACTACTACTACTACCACCAAGCATTGTGAAGAGCCTTAACCAAGTTAAACAAAAACCGAACAAGGAAATCAAGAAGTCAACAGAGGTCAGGCAGAACCTCACCATTCACCCTATGTACTAAGGTCAGTTCCATCTACTGCTTCGTATTTCTTTAGTTCTAAATTATCTAAATTGATTCTCGTTATATGTTTGCCGGATTTCAATTTGAAATAGTATGTACGTCCAATGACGTATTCTAGATTGGCGTTGATTGATTATCATTTATAAGTTGTTATTAGAGTTTTCAGAATTTAGTAAAACCAATATTCGACCGACCTTCTTTACTTTAAGAATAAAGAAAAACATTCATATGATTGTTCCTTATTATAATAATACACTTTAAACTCCCGCTGTGTTGATTGAAGTATAGATAAAATTAAAACAAGGAAATCAATTAAAACTAAACAGAATATAAAAAAAGATATCTGAGTTAGAACCAAATTCTCCTGAATAAGATTCATTCTGTGAATAAAAGTTAATCTCTGAATGGAAACCTAATCCTGAAAATCAAGTCTAATCAATGATTGTAATAATGATCTTTGGATTAGATCCAATCCCCAAAGACACAGGGGCTGACCGGAAGTGCCAATCAGAAACTGGCAGAGAAAGACGATTGGGATTGGGAGGTGAATGTGAAAGACACAAGAAATCTTTGAGTCAGGTGAAAGACACCGGCGAATGTTTTTGCTCTTAATGGCTTTCGATATGA